>NW_014578907.1:13328-17338 GCF_000485595.1 Priapulus caudatus
TATATATATATATATCTCCCTGTATTTCTCTCTTCCTCTTTCTCTCTTTTGCACTCTCCCTCATCTCCTCTCTCTCTGCCCTCCCTCCTTCCCCCTTCCCCTCTCCTCGGCTCACCCTGATCAAGGGTCTCGAGCGGGAGATCCAGCCGTGACAAGTGAGCATGCAGCAGCGCCCTCGCCTTTACGCTGTACGGATAGCAGAATGGACGCTCCTTGCTCTTCTCGCCGAGGTACGGAAGATCCTTGATCAACTGGGAGAAAGAAATCGAGATGCTCTATCCGCGCACGTCGTTCAAAGCGTATCCTCTAACGTTTGAAATGGAACATTAATAGGTTTTAAATGAAATGGAGCACGGATCCTTAGTCGAATTTATGTTTAAAATGGATCCTCAATAAATTTTACATAAACATATGTTCATGGCCACTTCTACAGGGCACAGTACCACCTGTCTGCAAAGGACAATTCTGCCTCGGGCGGCCTCTATACACAGGTTCGACCGTACCTGAGGTAATGCTATATTGTCGCTCTCGCGCGCGCTCCTGTACTTCCTTGGAGGATTTTACATAAACTTGTGTTCGTGGCCACCTATACAAACAGGGTACAGTACCACCTGTCTATAAAGGACAATTCTGCCTCGGGCGGCCTCTATACACAGGTTCGACCGTACCTGAGGTAATGCTATATTGTCGCTCTCGCGTTCCTGTATTTCGGGGTTGTGGCTCCTCTCAAATTCCATCGATGCCGCCAAGATCATGAGCACCCCTGAAAGCACGAACAACGACCTCATCATCGTCACCCATGATTATTCTCGTCGTCACCGTTATTCTCATCGTTGTTATCGTTAGCCCATGAATGCTAATTAATCCATCAGCATGAACACAAATATTATCATCAGTATCACAGTTATCATCATCAGCATCATCAGCACCATCATCACTACCATCAGCATCATCCTCACTACCATCAGCACCAGCAGTATCATCAAGGCAACTACTATCATCACCATCATCAACACCATCATCATTATCATCATCATCATCACCATCATCAGCACCACCATCACTACCATCACCATCACCATCACTGCCATCAGCATCATCACCATCACTGCCATCAGCATCATCCCCATCACCATCACCATCATCATCACCATCATCATCACTATCACCACCATCTTCACCACCGCCGGGACGACCGCCGCGACTGCGTTGCCACGGCGACACTCACTGCGTTGGATCATGTGTGGAGTCTTGTGGAAGAAGTAGAAATACATCTGTGTTGTCGCCAGCAGCACCTGCTCCCCACTGTACTTGATCGTCCGGTACCACCAGGTGCCCTATAAACAAACAAACAAACAAACAAATATACAAGAAACAAACAAAAACAAAATGGAAAAAAATCCGATTCTCAACAGCAAGAAATGCTCCGCGAAGAAGCAGAAGAGTTAATCAAATGGAGACAAAACAAATAATCATAAACAAAACAGAAATAAACAAACTATTTGCTTAATGCTATAATTTTTATATCATTAGGCCTTTCTCCCACCGAAAGTAGCTGTAAAAAACTGACAGACAAATAAAAATAAAAATAAAAACAAAGCAAATGCATAATCTTATCAGCTGTACGAAGACAATCCAGCCTGCCATAACTCTAACAAAAAAGATGATAAAAATATAAACACAACACGAACTCCTTGAACACAACACGAACACAACAGAATCTTCCTTGCAGTTCAAATAAAACAACAAAAACTAAAAAAAACACAAAAAAACACGTGTAGTTACTCACGACGACTACAGGTAGCGCCACTATGAAGACGAGAGCGTAGACGGCCAGCACAAAGATGGAGTTCTGCTTCTCTACGATCCACGAAGGAAGGGCGATGCCGAACGTCATAGCTGCAGCAGAACACACAATGTGACGATTAGAACACGCAGGCCTCGTGCTAGCAACTCTCTCTCTCTCGCTCTCTCTCTCTCTCTCTCTCTCTCTCTCTCTCTCTCTCTCTCGTCTATATATATATATATATATATATATAGTATTATATATATATATATCTAAGTCTCGCGGCTCGTTTTCTGCTCCTCGCTCTCTCTCTGCTGACTCGTTCCCTCGTCTCCTCTGGTCGCTCTCTCTCCTCTCCTTGCTCTCCTCTTTCCTCTCTTTTCTCCCTTCTCTCTCCGTCTCCTCCGCGCTCTCTCTCTCACCGTCTTTCTCTCTCTCTCAGTCTCTCTCTCCTGCTGCCTCTCATTCTCTCTCTCATCTCAGCTCCTCCTTCTTGCTCCTCTCTCTCTCTCTCTCGTCTGGTCTCTCTCTTTACCTTTCACTCTCCCCGCACTTTAAACCTCTCTCGCTCGCCTCGTCTTCCTCCCTCCCCTCCTTCTCTCTCTGCTCTTTTCTCAAACTTGCTCTCGTCGTTGCTCTCTCTCTCTCTGCGTCTCTTCCTCATTCTCTCACCATCCCCTTCCATTCTGTTCCTTCATCACCATTCCCTCCTCCCTTCCTCTCGGCTCTCGCTACCGCGTCAACCTCTCCTTCATTCCTCCTCCCTTCCTCCCCCCTCTCCCCCTCAACTGCTCCTCATTCCCATCTCCCTTCCTCCCGTGCCTTGCATCCTCCCTCGACCTCTGCCTCATTCCTCCTCCCTTCCTGCTCGCTCGTGCGCTGCGCCTCGCAAAGCGCTCTCCTCATTTCCTCCTCGCGCTTCCTCCCCCTGCTCCTTCCGCTCAACCTCTCGCTAATTCCGCATCCTCCGCTTCTGCCCCCTGACTCCTCCCTCAACTCTCCGCCTCATTCCGCGTCGCTCCCTCCTCCCGCCTCTGCCTCGGCCCTAAACCTCTCCTCATTCCCTCCTCCCTTCCTCTCCGGCTCTCCTCCCTTATTCAACCTCTCCTGCCATTCGCCTCGCTGCCCTTCCTCTCGCTCTCCGTCACTCAAGCGCTGCTCCTCATTCCCTCCTCCCTTCCTCTCGCTCTCCTCCCTCACCTCTCCTCATTCCCTCCTCCCTTCCTCTCGCTCTCCTCCCTCACCTCTCCTCATTCCCTCCTCCCTTCCTCTCGCTCTCCTCCCTCAACCTTCGTCCTCATTCCCTCCTCCCTTCCTCTCCCTCCTCGCTCCGCTCAACGCTCGTCCTCATGTCCGCTCCTCCCTTCCTCTCCCTCTCCTCCCTCAACGCTCCTCGGTCATTGTCCCTCCTCCTTCCGCTCTCGCTCTCCTCCGCTCAAGCCTCTGCCTCATTCCTCCTCCTTTTCGCTCTGCCTTCTCCTCCCTCAAGCCTCTCGCCTCATTCCTTCCTGCACTTCGCTCTCGCTCTCCTCGCCTCACGGCTCTCCTGCATTCCCCCTCGCGCTTCCTCCCCCTCTCCTCATTCCCTCCTCCCTCCACCACTCCCCTCCTCATTCCCTTCCTCTCCCTCTCCTCATTCCATCCTCCCTCAATCTCCCCTCCTCCCCCTCTCTTCCCTCAACCTCTCCTCCTCCCCCTCTCCTCATTCCCTCCTCCCTCAATCTCCCCTCCTCCCTCCTCCCTCCTCCCCTCTCCCTTTCTCCCTCAACCTCTCCTCCTCCCCCTCCTCGCTCACCCCCGGGTCCGTCCGGGTTTCCGTACTCCTCCCAGTTCTTCCGCGACTCCTCGTCCGTCAGCGCCGCCTTCGCCTTCGCGATCTGCTTGAACATTCGCTCGTCGCCCGTGTCCTTGTTGTCCGGGTGATAGACGCGGCTCAGCTCTCGATACTGCTTCTTGATCTCGCCGACCGACGCCCCCTAGTGGCAACGCGAGAAAACGAGTCAGAACAGTCGACGACTGGCGGCGAACGTTGATTAATTAATTAACTAACGATGTAGTTAGGCGAGTGTATGGCGCCGGCGTGAGATCAAACGTAAAGTGGTCTGTGTCCGTACGCGGCAGTACGTAATTAATATACGTATAATATGATGCTGGTATGGAATTATACATTAAGCATTAAGCTGTCTGTTTTTGTCCATCTGTCGCAGAACATAATTAATATATA
>NW_014578907.1:17553-21498 GCF_000485595.1 Priapulus caudatus
AACGGGGCGCGCGCGCCCCGTTTGCGCAACGTAGGGAGAACCCTGCCTGGGTACGGTCCGGTATACCGGAACGTACCCTGGTAACTATCTGATATGGTTAGGGTTAGGGTTAGGGTTAGGGAGTAGGCATAGGCGACTCCCTAGACTCGTTAGTGGAGTAGGTGAGGTACGGTCCGGCATATTAGATAGTACCAGGGTACATTTCGGCATACCAGACCGTACCCAGGGTACGTTCCGGCAGTACCCTGGGGGACATAGACCCTCTCAGCTAAAGTATACCAAGACAAAATATTATACAGTGTGATACGAGAGAGAACGGACGATTAGACGGCGGCGTTCGACGATCTGAACGAACGAGGGCGATACGGAATTCGTCGCTTAACATTTTGTAACCTCATAAATATTAGTCCAAGACTATGAAGACTATTTGACACTTTCTGTGCAGAATGATTACCGGTACCCCGCTTTCATGTTCGTTGAGCCGAGCGAAAGAGGGAGATACAGTCTTTCGTCTTACTTCTTAAATCCTCTTGTTGCCCTGATGGGACATAAGGCCGTAGGGAGATACGTCATACAGTATCCGTCGCTTAACATTTTGTAACCTTGTATTTGTAAATATTAGTCTTCAAGGGACTATGAGTATAAGACTATAAGTATGATGACTATTTCATAATTTGACACTATGTCACAGTATTTGGTGGATTTGCGGTAGGCCCTAAAGCGTTGATGTTTTGAACTTGGAACTGTTTTTTAACTCTGAACCAGCTGGAATTTTTAACCAGCTTGTTGCAAAGCTCACGTTCTTATTGCAATTGCATCATGAATAAACTGCCAAAATAAATACAACGAATGAATGAATCGAGAAATCCCAGTACTATGGGCCTACTACTACTAGTAAATGCGGAAGCGTTGTTCCACCGTTGACCGCAATTTTTGGCTGCGACGCACGCCGCTTTCGGGATTAGCAAGCCAAGCGCGCCACTGAATTATATTTACTCAAATGAGAACGAAGTTAATTGTTTCCTGGTCAGCTGCGAAGCGACGGCAGCAGCAGGTCACGAAGTCGTCGTCGTTTAACTTTGTCATTACTAATTTTATATCGCGAGCAACCTGAAGGGTCCCCGGCAACGACCTTCGACTCACCTTGTTCCTCTGCTCGCGGCCACCACCAGTAGGTGCTGGGCAGAAGAATCAGGGCCGTGAACGACGCCACGAAATAGTAAAACGTCGAGCCGGATTCATCATACTCGAACTTTGCCCCTGCCATGTTGTTTAGGTGACGTCAACTTTCGTGGTGGCGCACAGCGGTCGCTAGACGGCGCTGACCGAACGCTCTTGTGATTAAAGATGTCAGCCCCCGAGTGGGGGGAGAAAAGTAACTGTTGTCGTGTTGTCGCTACATCGGAAAGTTCAGTGATGGTTACTTGGCCAGAGTAATGTAACTTAGCTTGTCTGTTATCAATTAGACACTAGAGGTAATCATAATTTCTTCGTTCATAGTGCGTTGAAGTCATAAGAATGTTGGTAGTAGTAGTCACTAGTATATGCGTGTTCAATAAATTAAATAAGTTATTGCTCGCCCGAGTATTATGGGGCCTACCTAAGCAATGGAGTAATGTATAGTAATGACGTAATGTTGTTACGCGATTACATCATCACCAGGATGAAATAAAATGATGAACCAAATACAAGCATGTCAACGATATTCAATGCAATAATAATAATATGGATAATATATTAGTAGGTTTAGAAATTCACTTGTCACTTGAGAATGCATGTCCCACTCAAACTGCCAGTGTCACAGACACAGGCACTTGGAACATCTGAATAAAAAAAATTAATGGTAAATAAACACGAAATGTACCAAAGTCTTAATGTTTCTCTACTCTATTTCGCCTATAATCACCTGTAAATGCCGATCAAATGCTCGATCATCTGCAACACACAAGTACACCGCCCGCCCGCCATGTGCACAAACAACATGAATAAGAGAGCAGGTAGGAAAGCGTTATTGCGAAATTCGCTCGACGCTCGCTTCATTTCACACGATCACAGAACGAAAACACGTACATCCAACAGCTCCCATCTTGGTGTCTATGTGTACATAAATGTTCACTTGTTTGAATTATAACTCTGGTCTTTGTTCTTATACCTACTCCCGCCAGAGATATCTCGTGAAATCCTGCAGGAAATGTTCTCTCCGTGCAAATGTAAAGAGAATGTAAAGAGGACGCGATGTCTGTTTATACACGAGTAATGGGGCGCATTGCATGCCGGGATGAGCTGCTGCCGGCCTCCGAGTTCCATTTCGAGGCCCGCCAAGCCAAGCACAATGCGTGCGGGAATGAAGTCACGCACACACGACTACAGCGATCGATCGAAAGTAGCGAGCTGTTAGGGATTTTCAGATGATACGTCCTATTTACATTTTCACGGAGAGAACATTTCCTGCAGGATTTCACGAGATATCTCTGGCGGAAGTAGGTACAAAGGCCAGAGTTATAATTCGAACAAGTGAACATATATGTACACATAGATACCAAGATGGGAGCTGTTGGATGTGTTTTTGTTCTGTGATCGTGTGAAATGAAGCGAGCGTCGAGCGAATTTCGCGATCACGCTTTCCTACCTGCTCTCTTATTCATGTTGTTTGTGCACATGGCGGGCGTGCGGTGTACTTGTGTGTTGCAGATGAGCATTTGACCGGCATGTACAGGTGATTATAGGCGAAATAGAGTAGCTCGAAAGATTTAAGACTTTTCGTGTTTATTTACCATTAATTTTTTTTATTGAGATGTTCCAAGTGCCTGTGGCCAGTGTCACTGACACTGTCACACTGACACTGTCACACTGTCACTGACACAGTGAAAGAACACTCATGAATATGTATTTGTTGGCTTGATTGATATTTATGCTCTGTGCGTTTTCATGCTCAT
The DNA here is from genome assembly GCF_000485595.1 of Priapulus caudatus. Taxonomy (NCBI): domain Eukaryota; kingdom Metazoa; phylum Priapulida; class Priapulimorpha; order Priapulimorphida; family Priapulidae; genus Priapulus; species Priapulus caudatus. The sequence goes on from NW_014578907.1 coordinate 20,490, forward strand.
GATGCTGAGTGTTTCAGGTACGTAAAATGTAAATTCTGCATCTCAAGATATCCGTCAAGTAAAACGAACATATTAATTATTATCCATCAATCTAACTCGATCAATCCTATGATCCTATATCATCTTATATAATATCATCTCAGATTAGCTATAGTACTGACTCAGGTAATCCATCTAATCTGTCTAATCGGAGAGCTCTATGGTCGTTGCAGCGACATGTCGTGGTTTCGCGACGACGACGAGCAGGTGACGTGGCTGCAGCGGCTGTGCGCGCGCGTGCTGCGTGCGGGTCCGATCCCTCGCCACATCGCCTTCATCATGGACGGAAACCGCCGCTTCGCCGTCCGCAACAAGATGGAGAGACTCGAGGGTCACGTGTCTGGGTTCGAGAAGCTGGCTGAGGTGTGTGTGTGTGATGGTGGAGGAGGGGGGAGTGTGTGCGCGCGTGTGTGTGTGTTTGTGTGTGTGCGTGTCTGCATGCATGCGTGCATGTGTATGGGTGGAGCAGACCTGCCAACCCTTACGATTTTTTCGTATTCCTTACGAATTCCATGAAGTTTCTACGAATGTACGATCAAACTGGAAAACTTTAAATTAATGTTTTTTACATTGTGAGCCGAGAAATATCTGGCGATTGTGGGCGCAGCCATATTGGATCACGCGTTCACGTTGTTCTCGCGTGATCTAGAGTTAGTCCCATCATTCATTGCGCGCATAACATACAAACAAAATGGCCACCTGCTGCAAGAAAAGAAAAGCCTTACTATTTTCATGAATCACAGGTTGGCAGGTCTGCTCCACCCATACACATGCACGCATGCATGCAGACACGCACACACACAAACACCCATACACGCACGCACACCCTCCCCCTCCTCCACCCAGACCTGCCAACCTGTGATTCATGAAAATAGTAAGGCTTTTCTTTTCTTGCAGCAGGTGGCCATTTTGTTTGTATGTTATGCGCGCAATGAATGATGGGACTAACTCTAGATCACGCGAGAACAAC
>NW_014578907.1:26250-28750 GCF_000485595.1 Priapulus caudatus
AAACCCCTTGAGGTAAGTCTCGCCGTGTCGCCATGGCAACCACAAACACCTCGAGGTAAGTCTCGCCGTGTCGCCATGGCAACCACAAACACCTAGAGGTAAGTCTCGCCGTGTCGCCATGGCAACCACAAACACCTCGAGGTAAGTCTCGCCGTGTCGCCATGGCAACCACAAACACCGAGAGGCAAGTCTTACCGTGTTGCCATGGCAACTAGGAAGACGTCGAGCTCGGAGTGGGTTGCGTTGTGTTGTCACGGTAACTATGAACATCGCAAGGCAATTTGCCGTGTGGTCATGGCAACTACAAACATTTCGAGGCGTGTTGCACCGTGTTGTCGTGGCAACTAGATAAATCTCTATGTACGTTGGTGTTACCAGTCCAGCAAAGAACACCAACGACCGTGCGAGATGCGATCAATCGCATGTCAGCGATTCTTACATACATTAAAGATCCGGATACAAAATAAATCTCCTTATACGATTAACAAATAATAATCAACTTTCCTTCTCATCCTCCTTTCTACCAAAGTTTCACGAATCGCATCGACGAAGCACACTTCGGGTTTCATCCCCTAGAACTTTAAACATTGGTTTTTATATTTTAAATATTTGCCGCGTTGGTTTAAATATTCCCTTTTTCGTAGGAGGCAAAGAAAACACATGAGCAGCTGAAGCGTCGGCTGCAGGACGAGTGCGATCTGGAACATCTTCGGCAGGAAGTCGCGAGCATCCGGTCTCGCTTCCCCGACCCGGAATCGGAATCCGGCCACCCGTTAACGGGTTCCGGAACGGAAGCCGGAGCCGGCGATACCGACGTGGAAATTGAAAAGAGAGCAGGAGACGATGACTCAAACATGGATGCCGCGCGACATGCCAGCGACTCAAACATGGCCGACGCGACGCCGGCTGGAGAACTCGGATCGTACCGGCGAGCGAGGGATGAGCGGATCGACAGATTTCTGCATTGGCTGGAAGACGACAGGTTGCAGCAGTTGCAGCGTCTGCAGCAGCAGCATCAACAACAGCAGCAGCAGCATCATCAACAACAGCAGCAGCAGCAGGTTCCTCTAGAGCCCCAGCAGGAGGGGCTCTGCGCACGCAGCTGATTGCAGCCATTTTTGGACCATTGCATCTTTAAATTGACTACGTCACGAATTTTCTACGGTGATATTTGTAAAAATTGTTGCACCAACGGGTTGCACCAAGTACTATAACGGGACTAAATGTATCGTCAAATTCTTACCTGATAAGATTGTTTCTCAACTAGTTAAAAATCCAAAAAAAGCTGGACGATTTGATATTATTATCCTGACATTAATTGCTTGCTATGTACGAGTCACGAGTGTATGTTTACATCGAACAATATAAGAATATAGGAAGTATAATGCAGCAATTTAACCATAAAAAGTGAACAGAATTACTTACATTTTGTGAAAAAGTGGAAATATTTTTTTAGTTTTACTATTTATGGTGACGTAATCACTTTAACAGCTTACGGTCGTCCGATTAGGCGCTGTACAAAACATACGTTAAATTGGTTTATTTGAATTGACGATTGAAGCGTCGCCGTTTGTGTCGATCTTATGCTATGGTCAGTGGGTCTAGATGTAAGTAATTAATCTAATGCAGTTACCATTAATTTAATTAGCAATGTTGTGGATGTTAATTCTACGTGAGGATGACAGTGACGAGTGACAGAGATGTAGAGGTACAATTGTCTGGTCAATTGCTATCGGCAGCGAGTGTCTCCGAAATTATTGTCACGCGATTGTGTCGACTAGTAAATCTCAGATATCTCGTATAATGAATGGTATTAATCTCTATATCATCCAGTTCTTCACCTTTCTGTATCCGAAAAGACTTGTCAATGGTTTTCACACGTAAAATTTGTGTCGTTCTTTGCACCGCCGTGTAGTGTGGAATCAGGAGTCAGCTCCTGGTGGAATGTATGCCGATGCTAGCAACTAATTGCAATTCGCTTCAAAACGAGGGTAAACAAAATAAAAGAGTTGCGTCGTTCGTAGCGTAACGGATTTTTCATTTATTTTATTTATTAATTATTTAACAACTACAGCACTCGCACCCACCGTCCGACGGAGGGGTGGCCCCCGCCCCGCCTAGCCCAACCACACCTAAGGTACGACCGTAAAGGAGAGGGGGGGGAGGCATCAGCTTGAAGTGTGTGGTGAGTAGGCTGTCGAGGGCGCGACTCCGTCTCAGGTACGAGACAAACTCTGGTCTCACCTGAGAGACGAGAGGGAGAGAGATAGACGGTTAGCGCACGAGGGAGAGGAGGAGAGGGGGAGAGGACCGCGAGAAAATCGACAGCTTATCTAACGGCAACATTGCATTTACGTCTGCGATAACGACGTCTCGTTAACGCTAACGATGTCTCGTTAACGCTAACGATGTCTCGGGGAATTCGCGCGACGCCGCGCTTCCGAAAAAACACCGGAAATATTTGTGCGGGGCAATAATTTTGCAAATTAAAGATTTGAAT
>NW_014578907.1:30026-33650 GCF_000485595.1 Priapulus caudatus
GTGGCCTAGTACTGCCGACCGACGCGCAGACACTCCGCGGACGAACAAATGACGACGTCGGCCACGATTTTACCGCTTCGGAAAGGAACTCACGGGGAGAGGCTCACCTTTCCTTTCCGTTGCCTTGAGAAGAGGATTCCGGAGGAAGTTGGCAAAGTCCTTGTTCTCCTTTATCATGCCCTGCAAAAACGAAGCGAGTTTTGACACATCACGGGAACAGAAGGGGCTCGGCACGAGCGTGACGTCACGGGAACGATGGGGACTACGTAAACGTGTGACGTCACAGGAACAACGGGACTATTTACAACTGTGACATCACAAGAACACGGGTTTCAGTACGCGTGACATCACAGGCCGAGGAGGCTTGGTAAGAGTGTGACATCACAGGACCACAGGGTTTCAGTACGCGTGACATCACCAGACCTGCCAACCCCATCTGATGATCATCAGTAATAATGATTGGATTTTTCCGTAACAAATAGGCATTTGTCAGTAACACCTGTGATTTAATTTATCTCTCACGGTGATTGGCTGAAAATAGCCTTCAGTGCAGTACTACTATTCCTGGATCCGTGACGTCATTCAAAATGGCTGCGCCCATAAACCAGACAGACGAGCGCATAACACAACATAATTTACCATTTTCAGTGAGTACCGTTACGTTTTAAGAGCTATTAGTCTAAATCTACAGACACAGTAGTCATGTTACATGATAATAGTTGATTTTACACTGTGTTTATTGCTTTTTTTTGCATTAAAAAATATAAATTTCAGAGATTTCTTGCTGTCCGTAATTTTTCGAGGTCGTCCGTAACACCGTAATTTTGACTCGCGTCCGTAACAAATTACGGGCAATACGTAACAGTTGGCAGGTCTGTCATCACAGGCCGAGGAGGCTTGGTAAGAGTGTGACATCACAGGACCACAGGGTTTCAGTACGCGTGACATCACAGGACCACGGGGGGGGGGAGGGGAGCAGTGCGTGTGACATCGCATGCAACAAAGGCTCAGTAAGACCGTGGCACCACAGGAACAACTACAGAAACTCCTGTCGATCGGTATTTACGACTTACTTAACGACTGCTCAGACCGTTATTCGTAATCGTTTCGTTCGTAGCCAAGCGCGCGAAACAACTCACCGAGACGGCCGTTAGATCCTTCTCGACGACATCCAGTTTCTTTTCCTTCACCGCCGCACTGTAGAGGGCGTGAGCATAGCGACCTTCCAGTCCGAACACCTGAATCGGTGCCTAAAACAGATAGCGGGAGAGGGACCATATTACAAGCGAGTATTGCGGGAGTGCAGAAAAAATATTTGGGAGTGCAATTTTACAAATGTACACGGCTTTAGATCAATATTTTAGGCCGTGCTTCACATTTTTGGCCGTGCCGTTTCAAAACTGACCGTGCAAATCACGGCTGCCTCGGCTCGCTGGCTAATACGTTGATTACCAGCTGATATTATTACAAGATTACAATGATACCCGCACGCATGCAGGATGTGAATTTCGTGCAAAAAGTGCGTTCGAACAAACAAAAATGACAACTTTAACAAAACAGCCTAACCAAAACGAATACGTGAAAAGTGAAAACTAGCGTAAACTCAAGCTACAGCACAAACTTACGGAACGTGTTCTCCGTCAGATTGGACACGCCCATCTTCTTCAAGATCTCCGTCATGACGGCTGCCGTGGAAACGAAACAAACGAGCATTAGATCATCAGGTCGTAGCGACGGGCGAATCAGGGACCGGGCGCCATTGTTTCCCTTAGTATCGTACAGTGCTACCGTACGTTATACTATATGGATTATGGATCAGGGTAAAAAATACACGGGAGCGACGAGCGATTCGCTCTTCAAACCTCCGAAATCGCTCCAGTGAGGCTCAAAATAGCTCCCGTAAAAATTTTTTACGAGAGCTATTTTTTCCACAAACTTGAAAAAGAGCTCCAGTGAAAAAAAATGTTATTTTTCCCTGATATGGATTCACCCCAGGTTTAAAAATTAAGGGCAGCAAGCAGCAGTTTTGCCGCCTACAAGGGTCAGTTTGCCGCCTACAAGGGTCAGTTTGCCGCCTACAAGGGTCAGTTTGCTGTCTACAGTGGCCAGTTTGCTGTCTAAAAGTGTCAGTTTGCTGCCTACAAAGTACAAGGGTCAGTTTGCTGTCTACACTACAGTGGCCAGTTTGCTGTCTAAAAGGGTCAATTTGCCGCCTACAAGGGTCAGTTTGCCGCCTACAAGGGTCAGTTTGCTGTCTACAAGGGCCAGTTTGCTGTCAAAAAGGGTCAGTTTGCCGCCTACAAGGGCCAGTTTGCCGCCTACAAGGGCCAGTTTGCCGCCTACAAGGGCCAGTTTGCCGCCTGCTTCCAACGTCGCCAGCAAATACTCGCTGCCAGGAAATACCTTATAAACCTTTCATCCTAATAAAGCTGATCTCAGTTAGATCCAAATTAAGTTAAAAATAACTTACACAGACAAAATTTCCCTTATTTTTAACTTAATTTGGATCTAACTGAGATAAACTTTATTAGCATGTAAACTATATAGATCCGATGAAATTATTCAATACCTTATAAACCTTTAATTCCTAGTAAAAGCACCGAAGATTCCCGGTAAGAAATTTAATTTCAAACCCTGACCTTCTGTGTCTGTAGCATCAGTTGTGTGTGAGTAAATTTGCTGCCTGCTTTTTCCACTGTCAGCAGCAAGCAATTCCAGCCCGATACAAAAGTTAATTTCTAGGGCCTAAGATAAAATATTGCTTGTTTCCCCTTTACCGACCGACTCGCCAAAATGCCGCTACTCGACACATTTTATTGGGCGATTAAAAAAAAAATAATCAAATTCGTTCCACAAAAACATATACACAAAACAGAATATACAATATACATACACACATCTTGTCAAAACAAAATAAAAAACAATTTTCACCTACCTACCTACTCGGTATCCTGAGAGGCGAGTAGGTAAAGGGGAAACAAACAATTTTTTAAAGGTGGACCTAGTACTGCCGACCGACGCGCAGACACTCCGCGGACGAACAAACGACGACGTCGGCCACGATTTTCCGCTTCGGAAAGGAACTCACGGGGAGAGGCTCACCTTTTCTTTCCGTTGCCTTGAGAAGAGGATTCCGGAGGAAGTTGGCAAAGTCCTTGTTCTCCTTTATCATGCCCTGCGAAAACGAAGCGAGTTTGTGACACATCACGGGAGCAGAAGGGGCTCGGCACGAGCGTGACGTCACGGGAACGATGGGGACTACGTAAACGTGTGACGTCACAGGAACAACGGGACTATTTACAACTGTGACATCACAGGAACACGGGTTTCAGTACGCGTGACATCACAGGCCGAGGAGGCTTGGTAAGAGTGTGACATCACAGGACCACAGGGTTTCAGTACGCGTGACATCACCAGACCTGCCAACCCCATCTGATGATCATCAGTAATAATGATTGGATTTTTCCGTAACAAATAGGCATTTGTCAGTAACACCTGTGATTTAATTTATCTCTCACGGTGATTGGCTGAAAATAGCCTTCAGTGCAGTACTACTATTCCTGGATCCGTGACGTCATTCAAAATGGCTGCGCCCATAAACCAGACAGACGAGCGCATAACACA
>NW_014578907.1:36025-43981 GCF_000485595.1 Priapulus caudatus
GTCTAGGGAGTCGCCTACTCTCTAACTCTAAACCTAACCCTACCGCCAACCCTAACCTTAACACTAACTATAAACCGACTCGGATCTCTTATATACTTGAGTCATAGTACCAAACACTATCTATGGTGTATAACCACATGTATACGCATGTATGCAGGGCGTCACAGTCGTAGGGCTGCCGTAGTAAAACGCTTATAGCAATTTAGCATTTTAGAGCATATAGATTTCAAAATTTAGCCCACCCTTCACACTTCCTACCTCCGGCACTCGTGCCGTGCGCCTGCGGCATGCAACATGAACAGCGCATGCGCAACAACTGCTCGGACGAATAGCGCATACGAACAGGTGTCCGATGCTTGGACGAATATCCACGTCGTTAATAATAATAATAATATTAATTACTACCCAAGTATTGAAGTAAGTCTAAGTTTGGTCAGGCAATAGTGAATAGACGCATATTGAAAATAGATGATGCTTCAAAATGATAGGTTTTACATATTTACCTAGTGCCAAACATATTAAATTTTAGCAGTACTTATTAGAGGGCGTGATCATGTTATAGCGAGAGAGCAGTAGCGGTTTAACGAATAGTACTTAGTTAGCTAGTTGGCAGGCCTACTCAGACAGTAATCTCAGTAGGCCTGCACATCAGTAACACTGTACAGTTCGAAGGTGACCTCTGTATTAGTTGCATTTCTAGAGAATCGCTAACATTTAACGTTTACGGCAATACTTGTAAGCATAAAAGGAGAGTTTAACTTACCGATAAAGAATGAATATGGGCTATTACATTCATACAAGCTTAGAAACATACAAACCGGTGCGAAACTTACCGCATTCAGAGTTCTGAATGACGCCATTTCTGCTACAGCTATCGCGAGATCTCATGCGATCGCGAGACATTCGATCGGATGGCTGGTTCGAATCTCAGAGACGATGAACCTTTCTACAATTTTTTTACATTTTTTTATTATTTCGGTATTCCCATCGTTTATTCTTACGTATTGAGATTTTTATCATTCGAATTGAGGTTTTAATGTTTAGAATGATACTAAGCTCAATCTTATAATATATATTACGTTATTCTAATAGTTTTCAATATAAAGTCAGGTTCAACTCTCTTTTCCTTATTATTCGGTTACTTAATATTATTTGTCCATAATTATTAATTATACATTTTTATTTCAATAAATGTACTGTACTCCAACGTATAAGGATCACACAGACGCACACGCACACACACGCACACACGCACACACGCACACGTACACGCACATTTATACGCACACACGCACACGTATACGCACACACTCACACACGCACACGTACACGCACATACGCACATGCGCGTGTGTGCATATATGCGTGTTTGTGTTTGCGCGCCTGCAGCTCATATACGTGTTATAGATTCGTGCATATGGGCAACAAGTACATATATTACAAGTACATATTACAAGTACATATATACATATACATACATATATATACATATCAAGAGCTAATAATACCTATACATATACATATATATATATACATACATGCATACATATACATACATATATATACATATACATACATATACATATATATACATATATTACAAGTACATATATATGTCAATACGCGCGGGTGTGTGTGTGCATGCGTGCGTGCCGCGTGCGTGCGCGCGCGCGTGTATGTGTGCGCGCGCACGCAGCTGCTCAACTGTACGTTCTTATCCTCTATTACCTCTCTTTTTCCGTGTCTTCTTCGTGTTGTGGTGAGCCAGCTTATGTCTCAGGGTAGGGAATAGTCACACAGACAGACGTAGGCGCGCACACACACTCTCGCTTGCACTCCCGCCTGCACGCACGCACATGCACATATGCATAGTCCTATGATAATGTATATCGGTTTTGTTACCGTTTACCCGAAGTCCGATGAGAAACGGCCGGCAGGTTATAAAGCAAAGAGGGAAAACTCAACGCAAGTTCGTAGTTGAGAATTGGGAAAGAGAGAGAGAGAGCAGGAAAGTTATACTGTTCTTCCTCCATCAGTCCATGATCGATCCCCATAATTCTTTCTCCCAGACATTTGAAGAAGAGTGGAACGGGTATTTTCGGGATGCGGGATTGGCCTGGGGATCGGGGACTCCCGTTCCCCCTTCATTTGAAAAATATAGCAATAAATATCATAATAATTATTAATTTATAGTACCATATTATATAATCTATGCTTTTATATTATAATTAAAATGGTAATGTTGACATTATAAATTCCGTGAATTACCGCGACCGCGCTATCAATTGTTTATAATTGTTTTCGATAGATGGCTGCACAGTTGCACTGAATTTGTTGTCTGTTAGCATGACAACAAGGCATGTGTCAAGGTTAATACGTGAAATGTACTTTATCACAAGTTTTATTGTTCTTGGTAATCATCATAAAAGGTTACACGTAGTCTAAGTGACTGTAACGAAAAGACTTTTGATTGTTAATCATTCGTCATCAGGCGTATACGTAATATTGCATGGAAACATGGGTAACATCTGCAGCGAAAGTAAGTCACATCTGCAGCGAAAGTTAGGCTCATACTCATGGTCATAGTCATAGGGTCTATGTCCCCCAGGGTAGTGCCGGAACGTACTCTGGCCCTGGGTACGGTCCGGTATATACCGGAACGTATACCCTGGTAACTATTTGATATGGTTAGGCTTAGGGTTAGGGTTAAGGAGCAGGCGTAGGCGACTCCCTAGACTCGTTAGTGGAGTAGGCGAGGTACGGTCCAGCATATTATTATTAGATACCACCAGGGTACGTTCCGGTATACCGGACCGTACCCAGGGTACGTTCCGGCAGTACCCTGGGGGACATAGATTCTCGATCTCAGCCTTAGTTAGTGCTCTACCGACGGTAGGACTACCGTGAAGTTACGCCCTAGTCCAACTCCTAGCATTTTCTATTATAAAGCATAAAGCATTTTCTATTATAAAACAATTCAAATTTTATATAGCAAACATCTAAAAAAAATGTCTAAGATATGCAGTCTATCCCTAGGACATTTTATTTATTTCATAGTGGCACACCTGAGGAGAGACTCAGACTGTACTGTGTACTACAGTACAGACTACAGTCTACAGACTGCAGTGACTATTTCAGTATTTGCTAACATGCAGCCATAACCCGCCTTGCACGTCATAACCGTTAACTTAAAAACTAAACTATCACGTGAAGTACTAGTAGTACATCTTGCTCAATCCTACTTTAGAACCTCGGTACATAGGCCTATACTAGTTCGCATATATGTTCTAAACTAATCCAGGGTGCTAAACTGGGATTGGGCCTAGTCCAACATATCTTCTCCATAAACTATCAGTGGTACTGTAACAATAGGCCTACTGTAAAAAAAATTAATTAAAACTCATTAAAATTTAAATAAAAATAAAATAATAAAAATGAAATAATAATAATAAAAATTAAACAATAATAATTAAAACTAACACTCTATACTAGTACTATAAGTAACTGCAAGTACTTCGTCGAGGCGCGCCGGCGCACTCACGCGTCCCTCCACTGTTCTCTTGTTTTCAGCCTCCGTCTCGAACTCGCTGTACGTGAAGGGCGTACGGGGCCACAGCTCGAGCAATCGTGAGGTGATCCGATCCCTACACGTGCAGAGCGGCCTCGCGGACCGACAATTGATTGACCAGAAGCTGGAGGTACCCGCAGAGGTCGCTACCGGAGCACGGCCAAACGTCGGGTCGTCTGCCGCAGCCGACGACGAGACGGTGAACGCGGCGCGAGCGGTCGTCGCGGCAACCTTGGACGCGGCTCGCGCGACGATCGAGGCGGGAGTAGTCGTGGGTGACGAGACGAGGAAAGATAAGAAGACGACCGGAGAAGGAGAGGCGGGGAGGGAAGGAACGGCAGCAGCGAAAGGAAGTGTGGTCGCAGGAGAAAGGGAGATGATGCCAGGAGAAGGAGGGGCAGGCGTACGAGAAGGAGGGACGGCTGTGGGAGGAGGAGAGACCACGACGAGAGAAGCAGGGTCAGCCGTGGGAGAAGGAGAGACTGCGATGAGAGGAGGAGCGACCGCGACGAGAGAAGGAGGAGGAGGAGGAGGAGGAGGAGGAGGAGGAGCCGGATGCGGCTTTGCCTGCCGCGGCGTGGCGGCCGGCCGTGATTGGCTGGCAGCCCGTGTCGAGGATCAAGCAGCTGCTGATGACGGAGGTCACGGGTTCGTAATCCTCATCACTGTCGCTGACGCCGGCCACGGCCCGCGCGGTGGCGCTGCGGTAGTCGCTCTCCTCCAGGTAGAAGCGCGAAGAGGCCGCTGCCGTCTCTATTGTTTCTGCTGCCCTCTCTCGTTCTCCTGTGGCCTTATGGTTTGAGATTGGGCTGCCATCTGCTGGACAATATCAGACTCCGGGGCATTAGTGGCGCTATCAGACTGGGCTGCCACCTGGTGGGCATTGTCAGACTTACATGTGTCTCCCGATCTTGCTAAATTACCAGCAACGCTTGCTGACTGGGCTGCCACCTGGTGGGCAACGTCAGACCTACACAGATATGCAGATCTCGTTACATCTCCGGCGACGCTCGCCGACTGTGCTGCCACCTGGCAGTGGTCAGTTGCGGAACAGGCCGCGTCGCGCGCTAGAGCTTTGAGACTGATCTGCCACCTGGTGGTCAGTGTTGGACTTAGAGGCATTAGTAGAGCTTTGAGACTGATCTGCCACCTGGTGGTCAGTGTTAGACGTGGAAGCGTTAGTGGTACTTTGAGACTGGGCTGCCACCTGGTGGTCAGTGTTAGACGTGGAAGCGTTAGTGGTACTTTGAGACTGGGCTGCCACCTGGTGGGCAATGTTGGTCTTAGAAGCATAATCATCCTCCAACAGTGCTGCCACCTGGCGATCAATGTCAGACATGGAGGCATCAACAGTGGTTTGAGATTGGGCTGCCACCTGGTGAGCAATCTCACACTTAGAGGCATCAGCAGTGCTATCAGGCTGAGCTGCCACCTGGTGGGCAATGTCAGTCTTAGAGGCATAATCATCTGCTAACAGTGCTGCCACCTGGCGGTCAATCTCAGACATAGAGGCATCAACAGTGCTTTGAGACGGATCTGCCACCTGGTGGTCAGTGTTGGCCTTAGAGGCATCAGGAGAGCTTTGAGACTGATCTGCCACCTGGTGGTCAGTGTTGGACTTAGAGGCATCAGTCGCCACCTGGCGGGCAGTATCGGATGCGCTTGCTGTGAGGGTGGCGCTGATTACCGATTGCGCTGCCACCTGGTGGTTGGTGTTGGAGTTAGAGGTGTCGGCGGCACTTTGAGATTGAACTGCCACCTGGTGGTTGGTGTTGGAGTTAGAGGCGTCAGCGGCGCTTTGAGATTGAACTGCCACCTGGTGGTCGGTGTTGGAGTTAGAAGCGGCAGCAGTGCTTTGAAATTGAACTGCCACCTGGTGGTCAGTGTTGGAGTCGAAGGCATCAGATTGGGCTGCCACCTGGTGGTCGGTGTCAGACTTAGAGACGTCTGTCGTCCGGATTTCCCCGATTTCTCGTCATAAATCGCGGCCGCCGACAGCGAAACGTTCCCCGTCTTCCCTCCGCCTCCTCCTGCCGACGTCGCCGTGGCAACCGCCGTCATCGACCGGTGCGTGCCGCGACCCCTCGACGACCCCGCCTTCGTCATCGAGGCGCGCTCCACCAGGGCGCGCTGCAAGCCGCCGGCGTCGGCGTCCGACCGCGCAGCCTCCAGCATCTCGATGACGCTCGTCGCGGACACGTCGCCTAGCAACGCGGCGGCGCGCTCCTCCTCCGCGCGCAGCAGCGCCACCTGGTAGTCGTCGAGGCTCTCGTCGCGCCGCTTCGGCCGCGACGTCAGGCTGACGCGCTCCAGCAGCTGGACGCTGCCCGGCAGAAGTCTCCGTTCCTGGAGCAGCAGATAGTGTCGAAGTCTGGCTCGCGGTAGGTACTGCTTACTCACCGAATCACAGCACTGTATATATGTATACGTATATATCTATCTATATCTGTATATTTATATATATATAATATGCACGGGCAGCTGTATGTATATATGTATATATATATATGTATTATGTATATATATATATATATATGTATATATGTATATATATATATATATATATATATATATGTATATATATATATATATGTATGTATGTATATATGTATATATATGTGTGTGCGTGAGTGTGTGTCCCCCCGCGGCGCGACTTCTGGGACTTGACGCTGGTCGCCGAGGACGTAGGTGGCAGCACGTGCTTAGAACCAGAGAGTTTCCGTCTGGTGAGGAAAATGCAGTCTGGGGTTAGTTGTTGTAGTGACGGACTTATATCTATCCTCACTTGATAATGTATATATATATATATATCTCAACGTCGCGAACCGATTCGTCTTCCGCCGCGCCGACGGCCTCCGCCTCGCAGCATGTGGCTCCACCTACGAGCAGCAGAAGTAGTTCGAGACCGAGTACGAGTGGGGAGCAAAATTGATGTTGACATGTCAGGAATGTATCCGATTGATGCATAGGGTTCGGTAGTGCGGGGTCCCAGCACATCCAGTAGAGGAGGTGCCTGAATTACAAAATGATATTTTCAAGATCTGGCAAGTTCTGGAAAAAAATCGGGGGAAAATAGACTGCGCTTCTGGAAAACCTTGTGACTTGGGCGCTTATTATGTTTGGTTGCGTAAAGTCGTGGAATTCGATCACACATCGTGTCTATAGTGTGTCTACATTCTGCTGATGATAACAACAACTTTATGCATACGGAAGATAGTTATATAGAATGCACTAAATGCAATGATTTATTGTTAAAACATTGTTTATTGTTATTGCAATGATTTTTCTCGCTCTGCGTATTTTTCTGTAGGGCGGTTTTGTACGTTTATGTGTGTGACTTGTGTTCGTTAGGAATAAGTAGGACGTGGTAGGGTTTGGACTAGTTATCTTATTCTAAGTTCGGATTGTTACGGGAAGTGTGCTAATCAATACTTGAGTATGTGCGTGCGTGCGTGCGTGCGTGCGTGCGTGCGTGCGTGCGTGCGTGCGTGCGTGCGTGCGCACTTCATTTGTATGTACAGTGTTGATGGGGTAAACCTTGTATTGCTTATGCGTCATCATCATTGATGTGTTGCCGTCACTTGATTTCATATTTATTGCTATTTGTCAATAAACCAAATCAATATGTGATGTTATATGTAGTTGTTGTGCAGTACGGGTCACGAGTATGACTATCTACGGTCGGTAACGAGTGTTACGCTGGTTGTTTGGCCAGCCGTGCGTGGTCTGTCGTTACAAGAAGTCAGACGGTGTAAATACACATTTACACACGCACGAACTAACGCACGCACACAGACGCAAACACACGCACATGCACGCACGCACGCACGCACACGCGCGCGCACACTCACAGGCCTGCGTGCGCATGCATGCATGTACACTCACATGCACGCACGCACGAACTAACGCACGCACACATACACACACACACACACACACACTCCCACGCACACACACACTCCCCTCCCACACACACTCGACCCTAATGACATTAACACCGTCGCAGCCTTCCCTCACCGTACTGCACCGACCCCGACCACACTGGCCCTGCCACACAGAAAGCCTGCACTGGAAGCAGACGCGTTGATACCTTTCTTCTCCGGTGGGTAACGATCCCCAATTAGCGGTCACTAATTAACTAGCTAATTAACGGCAGGCAGGCAGCGGGCGACCATCTCCGTCGCACACAGGAAACGCAACAGGCGGATATATATATATCAGGAGTTACTAAAGATGAGAGGGTGAGGGAGTGAGAGGGAGAGGGGTGAGGGAGTAAGAGGGAGAGGGGTGAGAGAGTAAGAGTGAGAGGGGTGAGAGAATAGTGAGTAAGAAAGAGAGAAGTGAGGGAGTGGGGGAGAGGGGTGAGAGAGTAAGAGTGAGAGGGATGA
>NW_014578907.1:43991-46088 GCF_000485595.1 Priapulus caudatus
TCTATTATAAAACAATTCATATTTTATATAGCAAACATCTAAAAAAATGTCTAAGATATGCAGTCTATCCCTAGGACATTTTATTTATTTCATAGTGGCACACCTGAGGAGAGACTCAGACTGTGTACTACAGTACAGACTACAGTCTACAGACTACAGTGACTATTTCAGTATTTGCTAACATGCAGCCATAACCCGTCCTGCACGTCATAACCGTTAACTTAAAAACTGAACTATCACGTGCAGTACTAGTAGTACATCTTGCTCAATCCTAGTTTAGAACCTCGGTACACAGGCCTATACTAGTTCGCATATATGTTCTAAACTAATCCAGGGTGCTAAACTGGGATTGGGCCTAGTCCAACATCTTCTCCATAAACTATCAGTGGTACTGTATCAATAGGCCTACTGTAAAAAATATTAATTAAAACTCATTAAAATTTAAATAAAAATAAAATAATAAAAATGAAATAATAATGATAAAAATTAAACAATAATAATTAAAACTAACACTCTATACTAGTACTATAAGTAACTGCAAGTACTTCGTCGAGGCGCGCCGGCGCACTCACACGTCCTTCCACTGTTCTCTTGTTTTCAGCCTCCGTCTCGAACTCGCTGTACGTGAAGGGCGTACGGGGCCACAGCTCGAGCAATCGTGAGGTGATCCGATCCCTACACGTGCAGAGCGGCCTCACGGACCGACAATTGATTGACCAGAAGCTGGAGCTGCCCGCAGAGGTCGCCACCGGAGCGCGGCCAAACGTTGGGTCGTCTGCCGCAGCCAACGACGAGACGGTGAACGCGGCGCGAGCGGTCGTCGCGGCAACCTTGGACGCGGCTCGCGCGACGATCGAGGCGGGAGTAGTCGTGGGTGACGAGACGAGGAAAGATAAGACGACGACCGGAGAAGGAGAGGCGGGGAGGGAAGGAACGGCAGCAGCGAAAGGAAGTATGGTCGCAGGAGAAAGGGAGATGATGCCAGGAGAAGGAGGGGCAGGCGTGCGAGAAGGAGGGACAGCTGTGGGAGGAGGAGAGACCACGACGAGAGAAGCAGGGTCAGCTGTGGGAGAAGGAGAGACTGCGATGAGAGGAGGAGAGACCGCGACGAGAGAAGGAGGAGGAGGAGGAGGAGGAGGAGGAGGAGGAGGAGATAAGGCCACAGGAGAACGAGAGAGGGCAGCAGAAACAATAGAGACGGCAGCGGCCTCTTCGCGCTTCTACCTGGAGGAGAGCGACTACCGCAGCGCCACCGCGCGGGCCGTGGCCGGCGTCAGCGACAGTGATGAGGATTACGAACCCGTGACCTCCGTCATCAGCAGCTGCTTGATCCTCGACACGGGCTGCCAGCCAATCACGGCCGGCCGCCACGCCGCGGCAGGCAAAGCCGCATCCGGCTCAACGCGCGACGCGGCCTGTTCCGCAACTGACCACTGCCAGGTGGCAGCACAGTCGGCGAGCGTCGCCGGAGATGTAACGAGATCTGCTGATATGTGTAGGTCTGACGTTGCCCACCAGGTGGCAGCCCAGTCAGCGAGCGTTGCTGGTAATTTAGCAAGATCGGGAGACACATGCAAGTCTGACAATGCCCACCAGGTGGCAGCCCAGTCTGATAATAGCGCCACTAATGCCCCAGAGTCTGATATTGTCCAGCAGATGGCAGCTCAATCTCAAACTACTGTTGATGCCTCTATGTCTGAGATTGACCGCCAGGTGGCAGCACTGTTAGCAGATGATTATGCCTCTAAGACTGACATTGCCCACCAGGTGGCAGCTCAGCCTGATAGCACTGCTGATGCCTCTAAGTGTGAGATTGCTCACCAGGTGGCAGCCCAATCTCAAACCACTGTTGATGCCTCCATGTCTGACATTGATCGCCAGGTGGCAGCACTGTTGGAGGATGATTATGCTTCTAAGACCAACATTGCCCACCAGGTGGCAGCCCAGTCTCAAAGTACCGCTAATGCTTCCACGTCTAACACTGACCACCAGGTGGCAGCCCAGTCTCAAAGTTCCACTAACGCTTCCACGTCTAACACTGACCACCAGGTGGCAGCCCAGTCTCAAAGTACCACTAACGCTTCCACGTCTAACACT
>NW_014578907.1:47300-48522 GCF_000485595.1 Priapulus caudatus
TATATATATATATATATACATTATCAAGTGAGGATAGATATAAGTCCGTCACTACAACAACTAACCCCAGACTGCATTTTCCTCACCAGACGGAAACTCTCTGGTTCTAAGCACGTGCTGCCACCTACGTCCTCGGCGACCAGCGTCAAGTCCCAGAAGTCGCGACGTCGCGCCGATTCGTCTTCCGCCGCGCCGACGGCCTCCGCCTCGCAGCATGTGGCTCCACCTACGGGCAGCAGAAGTAGTTCGAGACCGAGTACGAGTGGGGAGCAAAATTGATGTTGACATGTCAGGAATGTCTCCGATTGATGTATAGGGTTCAGTAGTGCGGGGTCCCAGCACATCCAGTAGAGGAGGTGCCTGAATTACAAAATGATATTTTCAAGATCTGGATAGTCTTGGAAAAAAATAGGGGGAAATAGACTGCGCTTCTGGAAAACCCTGGGACTTGGGCGCTTATTATGTTTGGTTGCGTAAAGTCCTGGAATTCGATCACACATCGTGTCTATAGTGTGTCTACATTCTGCTGATGATAACAACAACTTTATGCATACGGAAGATAATTATATAGAATGCACTAAATGCAATGATTTATTGTTAAAACATTGTTTATTGTTATTGCAATGATTTTTCTCGCTCTGCGTATTTTTCTGTAGGGCGGTTTTGTACGTTTTTGTGTGTGACTTGTGTTCGTTAGGAATAAGTAGGACGTGTTAGGGTTTTGGACTAGTTATGTTATTCTAAGTTCGGATTGTTACGTGAAGTGTGCTAATCAATACTTGAGTATGTGCGTGCGTGCGTGCGTGCGTGCGTGCGTGCGCACTTCATTTGGATGTACAGTGTTGATGGGGTAAACCTTGTATTGCCTTTGCGTCATCATTGATGTGTTGCCGTCACTTGATTTCATATTTATTGCTATTTGTCAATAAACCAAATCAATATGTGAAGTTATATGTAGTTGTTGTGCAAGTACGGGGCACGAGTGTGACTATCTACGGTCGGTAACGAGTGTTATGCTGGTTCTTTGGCCAGCCGTGGTGGTCTGTCGTTACAAGAAGTCAGACGGTGTAAATACACATGCACGCACGCACGAACTAACGCACGCACACAGACGCAAACACACGCACATGCACGCACGCACGAACGCACACACACAGGCCTGCGTGCGCATGCATGCATGTACACTCACATGCACGCACGCACGAACTAACGCACGCACACA
>NW_014578907.1:50203-51278 GCF_000485595.1 Priapulus caudatus
TCTAAACAGAAGAATTGCTCCGACCTGTGATTGCAGATTGGAGGATGAAAATAGAATTCGTGACGTTTCGTTTCACCGGTCATAGCCGCGCATGTATTAGCCTATGAGCGATACCGCACGTGCATATTTGCTAATTAATTACATTAATCGTGCTTCAATGGACAATAAACTCAAAATTCACAGAGATTAAGGCTAAGACATGTCACATGATGTGTAGAATTGTAACTCAAATTGTTCGCTCCATATGATAGTTAGTACGTTAGTAGTTATGTTTCTACTGGCCATAGCATAATAGCGGGAGTGGGCGGGGTTTATTTTTATCCTCCAATCACAGGTCGGAGCAAATCCTCTGTTTAGACGCATGTATCAGCATCACGCGACGACTATTTTAGGCCCAAAAAAAATCAAAAAAATATAAAAACAACAAAAATCTGGAATTACAATTAAAATTATTCATCTCTTACATAAAGGGCGAGTCTGTTTTTGTGTCTGTCCGTCTGTCTATCTTCTCCCCCCGTAAGAGGTCACCCCCAACACCATATATATTCTTAATCAGCATGTCGCGACGACCATTTATAAGGCCCCCTCCCCCAAAAAAAATACACAAAATAAAAAAGTCTCAAATTACAATTAAAATTATTTATTATTTTAATAAATGTCCGCGCGGTGGCGCTATATACACTCCTACTGCATCGAGTGCGCGTTTTCGCGGTGTTGTTCGCATTTTGTAGCTTTATTCTAGCTGTATTTTGTAGCTCTATTGTCGAATCACAGCGACAATAAACGAATTTTTAGCTTCGAAGGAGACACGAATCCTAGCGCAGCAGAAAAGTAAACACCAATCCTATAGCGCTCAACTATAGTCAGGCTAAAAATCAGGCAATCGCATGAAATGCCGAAACGCAAGCAATAGCAGAAAACGCATGAAATAGCAGAAAAGCATTAACCCCCAAAAAATCCCGGGCATCGCCGGGTAGGCCAGCTAGTCAACTATGCGCAGCGTTTGTCGTTTGCGGATGTGCTGGTTTGGAGATGTTGCCACGGCGACGGTACCAGCAGATACAGGATCGTCATG
>NW_014578908.1:0-1164 GCF_000485595.1 Priapulus caudatus
CGCGCGCGTGTGTGTGTTGTGTGCATGTGACTGTGCGCGTGCGTGCGTGTGTGCGTGCGTGCGTCGCGTGCATGTGTATATATGTATATATATATATATATATATATATATATTATACACAGTTTTCCTTGTTTAGTTGCATTCTCAAAAATCGCCTACATATCCCCTTCGTTTATAACATTCGCTTTAGCAACGGTTGGATTATTGTTCCCGGTAGGTGGCAGCATGTGATAGAGGCAACAGGTCAAGGTACAAGTTACAACCTGCTGTACTCATGATGGCGAGTAAGACCGGTAATCTGCTGGGTGTCCAAGGAAACTCTAGTTTACAATGTTTAAACCCTTTGAAAAATGAAAACGATGATGAAGCTGAAGCATTTGATGGACGTGGGTCGCTTTGCAGCCAAGAAAATGGCGCGCAATTGATACAGGTGGGTAGTAGCTAGCACTTAAAGGAGGGTACTTTTAACACCATGGATGCACAGCCACAGGCACTTGGAACGTCTCAATAAAAAAAAGGTAATGGTAATAAACACGAAAGTGTATTTACTACCGAAAGTCTTAAATGGTTTCTCTACTCTAGTCGCCTATTATATCGCCGATAATTATGCGTAAAATTGCCGTCCGAATGGCTCATCCTGCAAACCACACAAGTACAGGCCCGCCACGCAACAGTACCCCGCTCGCATTAGATTACAATAGAGTGAAGATCAGGAGTAGATAATAGCTAATAAATAATAGGGAGGGAGGTGGTGACAGTCAATAACACAAGGGAAATTTCGTCATTTACTAGCCTTATAACTACCTACAAGGGAGTTTGACTGGAGCATGTAACTCATCCAACTTGAGCATCAAATCGGACACGAGTACATGTCGCCCGAGTCATCGTCAGCGAAATCGTTTCCTGCGTAGACACGTCACGCCGCAATCCCGTAGATACAACTAGAAACCGTACGACACGATTTCCCATCTCGGGCCGCACATCAATCCAACCGCACTTGCGCGCCCACTATAATTCAGAACACGGATTGTAATATATTCAAGATACAAAAGGCAGCTTTACCATAACGGGCGCATTTGACTGAGCGAGCCATTCCCGATGTGGCGGCTCGCGTTGGCGCAACTTATGCATTGGAGCGAGCAGAAACCTGCTGCATGTTCTGGG
>NW_014578908.1:1906-3107 GCF_000485595.1 Priapulus caudatus
CAATGTAAACACGGATTTCCCGCGGTAGTGCTCCCGTTCTCGATAGGGGCGCTAGCGTCGCTCGCTGGGGTCAATTTTATTGGACAATCAGCATTCTAGGTTATCTATCTATTTCTATGGGTTAGTCAATGTAAACACGGATTTCCCGCGGTAGTGCTCCCGTTCTCGATAGGGGCGCTAGCGTCGCTCGCTGGGGTCAATTTTATTGGACAATCAGCATTCTAGGTTATCTATCTATTTCTATGCTCAGGATAATAGATTGAGCCTATGAGCGAGAGCGCCATCTGTCGTGGAGTTTGTTTCCGCATTCCGTGTCTGCTTTTCACCTATTCAGTACAAAACATGGCGACCTACTCGCTAGCTGAGTGAACTGGTGAAAAATCTGTTTTAAAAATATAAAAAATGCCCAGCAAAGATCGAGTTCGGAAGCGAAAGCTTCAAGAAACTATCAAGGCAGCATCAAAGACTCAATTACTAGTTTGTTCAGGTAAGATTGTGTTTTTACAGAGAAATAAGCAGTGAAATGTGTCAATTTTTAATGAATATAGTCTGTGTGAAAACCTGATTTACCTACTAAGAATTACAAAACTAAAACTTTTAGTTTGAAAGGCACCTAGCCTATGATGCAGAATGATATTTCAAATACGGCACATATAAATCCTATCTCATCAAAAATTTAAAAAAGAGAAAAACGTTTCAAGCCCCGGCCCAAGGGCAGCTTTAAAACCCGATCTTTTTTTTAAAAGAGGGCACCTTGACGGAGAAAAATTGTTGAAATAGGGCACATGAAATCCCGATCTCGCCAAAAATCATAAAAAAGGGCACTTTGACGGAGAAAAATATTTCAAATAGGGCAGCTTTTTAAAAAAGAGAAATATTTGACGGAGAAATATTATTCTAAAGCCAAAGGGCACCTAAAAAACTCGATCTTGTCACAAATTTTTAAAAGAGGGCACCCTGACGGAAATTTTTTTTGAAATAGGGCACCCAATCTCGCCAAAAATCTTAAAAATGAGGACACCTTGACGGAGAAAAATGTTTCAAAAAAGGGCAAAATTTTGTCTAAAGACCTGAGACTCGTTTTTGTCAAAAATTTTAAAAGAGGGCATCTTGACGGAGAAAATGTTTCTAAAAGGGCACATGAAAACCCGATCCCCGTCACAATTAAATCTTGAAAATGGGGCACCTTGTATAATTTTGA
>NW_014578908.1:5872-9008 GCF_000485595.1 Priapulus caudatus
GACACCGGCTGCGCAAAACCAGGTGGGGCGAGGGACATACTTGTTATGAAACATTCATTGACATGTATTCCGAGACAGTGACATGTCTAGATGCAATGGTCACACCAGCACTCTATGAAAATATTTACAGTGGTGAGAATTGGTCGTGGGATTCGGATACTAAGGTGAAAGCACAAGGTCTTCTCACAACATTGAAATCGTTTCAGTTTATTGTTTGTTTGTTCTGTGTTAAAAACTCCCTCGATCCAGTTAAACCTATAGCATCGTTACTGCAGTTAAGTGATCTTGACTGTTATGAAGCCTCAAACCTATTAGATAGTGTAATGAGCGAGTTACGTCATTATCGGAATGAAGTAACCAGTAAATTTAAAGGATGGTTTGAGGAGGCTTCAGAACTGTGTGTTAAAGTAGGTGGCACTGTCAAAATGCCTAGAATTGTTGGCAGACAGCAACACCGTGAGAATACCCCAAGTACCTCACCAGAAGAGTATTACAGAAATTCTGTCTGCATCCCGTTCATAGACCATATGTGTACTGAAATGGATACTCGATTTTCGTCTGAAACAAGAAAATGTTATGATCTTTTTGAATTGATACCAAAGTTAATAGTTAGATCAGACACCATTCAACTGAAACAAAAATTAGATTACTGGAGTGATGACCTCCCACAAGCAGATCGTTTAGCAGCAGAACTAGATAGATGGAAACGGTCATGGTTAAATAAAACTGTACAAGGTTGTTCCAAGTCATTTTCCGACAGAGTGATAGAATGGTGTAGTGAGCGAAAAGAGCCAACGGGGGACTCTGTTATACCTGACAGCATGATTAAAACACTTGCACATTGCAACAAGGACCTATTTCCGAACATTTATGTTTTGATTTCCATTGGTTGTATAATTCCTGTTGGCAGTGCATCTGCAGAGCGCTCGTTTTCTGGGTTCCGTCGCATAAAAACATTTCTGCGTAGTACCATGAAGGAAGATAGGCTGTCGTCACTAGCATTGATGCATTTAAATCATTCAGTTTCTGTGGATGTTGCACAAATTGTTGCTATGTTCATAAGTAAGCACCGTCGGCGAATGTACACAGGTCCCATTTTGTTTACTCAAAATGAATAATAAGATATGTTCACCCCTATGTATCTTCTAACTCATCTCAAATTTATAGAATCATTAATTTCAGATTGAATTGTTTTAATTGTATATCTGGTTCTAGTAACATTAAACAACATTAGCAATAATTACTGGGTAATGATGTAGCACCTTATTTAGTATTCATTATGACATTTCAGATGTTGGTACAGCATTAAACATTAACTATTAAAGGTTAATACTGATATTAAACATTGGCCTATTATTATTGACTATGTATAGAATTGGCTGATATACATTAAACATTCAAGTTTTGTTAAATCTGTTAAAAATTATTACTATGAAACTGATTAGAATCAGAACTTTATCGTTTGTAGACTTTACTGTTGTAAATACTATCTTATGAAAAATCTCATATGTTAAATACATGCATGTAAGACTGGTTATCTTCCAGTTCCTGGGTGCAGATACCTTTTAATGAAATGTGCAATGGACATTTGTGCAAAATTAATGCAATGAAACTGATATGTCTTACCTAAGTAGTATTAACTAATGATGTCATTTTCTACTGCTGAGTTTTTGAAGTTTTAAAATTATACTATTGACTCAGACAACAGAACTATGCCTGCTGTACTAAGTTGAAGGACTTATGTCATCTAACTTAAAATATGAATAAAATTTTATTATAAACACCTTATTATGTAAGATACATGATACCAAAATTAATACAGTTATCATATGATCATCAAATCTTTTCTTATTTTGGATTGGGATCCTCATTCTATTAATTAAAACACTTGAAAAAAAACTAAATCAAGATAATGTCAATATGCATGGGAAATGAAGGAAAAGGCCACTCCGCAACTTAAAAATTCAGAAATTTTCTGGGGGAGGACCCCCAGACCCCCCTTCACTGCTTCGCGCGTTCGCGCTCGCCCTTGCTTGGATACAGGGGTGCCCTAAATAAGGTGAAATATGATAAATGCCCTCCTCAAAATTATGGTCCCACCCCTTTGAAAAATCCTGTATCCGCCCTTGCGTGTGGCACTTTCCCAGGCGGGACATTTTCTTATACCCACACTATTGATTTTAGCTGCGTACGCAAGCGGGCCTGTTTCCAAGATGGCGGCGCCCATACGAACAATCACAATCGAAATATTTGAAGAAATCATGTAAATTTTTACAGTTACGTGACATGAAGGCCGTTGTGTTCCAGAAAGTTGGTGACAGAAGAAGGCAAGTTAACACATATTGCTTTTATAAGGATCTAAAACGTTGAAAATACGCGTAGGGTAGCGATCACTACAAGGCAGTTTCACTGCCATAGAATACAATGAGTTTGATAATACGGTTCAGCCACTTACTGCCACTGGTCTGACCTAGTACAGCGCGAATTTATTACTCGTAGCAGAGTCATCTCACTGAGCAGAAGTGATGAATAAATCAATTAGTAACCTCTTACCAAACACACTGACCTGTCTAGTACCATTGTTATAGTTTCTGTCCGTGATGTTGTATTGTTGATTGGCTGGTAATCTTTGTATTTGTCATTATGTGACAACTGGCTAGCCTTACCTGAATTGGATGAATGAACTAGTAATTCTGCATGTGCATTCTAGTTGTGAAAAGCTTCTATAGCCACCGATTACTTAATTGTATATAACACAGTGTACGTGCTCTAGACTTGTCAACTCGTACAGTTTGGGTGTGACTACTCCTGATTTACTGCTAGTCTCACGTTCGCACAATGATGCCAGATTTTACGACAAACGCAATGTAATTTATGTAGCTGTTCTTGTAGTAATAAAGTCACAGCTCTGTCAACTAATGTCATTTGTTGAGATACATATATATGCTAAGAATGTAGCGAGATGTGCAATATTAAAGCTGAGAGGGTCTATGTCCCCCGGGGTACTGCCGGAACGTACCCTGGTACTAAATACTACTATCTAATATGCCAGACCGTACCTCGCCTACTCCACTAACGAGTCTAGGTAGTCGCCTATGCCTACTCCCTAACCCTAATCCTAACCCTAACCCTAATC
>NW_014578908.1:10749-40401 GCF_000485595.1 Priapulus caudatus
TTGGTAATTCCGAGAATGGCATGGAGAGTAAACTAAGATTGAATTTGAAAACTGAAATTGGGTATTGATTCGGAGAGGGCGAAACGAGGGGTATTCCCACAACATAGATATTCTGTGGCTGAGTTCAGAACTGGTGAAAAATCTGTTTTAAAAATATAAAAAATGCCCAGCAAAGATCGAGTTCGGAAGCGAAAGCTTCAAGAAACTATCAAGGCAGCATCAAAGACTCAGAAAATTACTAGTTTGTTCAGGTAAGATTGTGTTTTTACAGAGAAATAAGCAGTGAAATGTGTCAATTTTTAATGAATATAGTCTGTGTGAAAACCTGATTTACCTACTAAGAATTACAAAACTAAAACTTTTAGTTTGAAAGGCACCTAGCCTATGATGCAGAATGATATTTCAAATACGGCACATATAAATCCTATCTCATCAAAAATTTAAAAAAGAGGGCACCTTGACGGAGAAAAAGGTTTCAAGCCCCGGCCCAAGGGCAGCTTTAAAACCCGATCTTTTTTTAAGAGGGCACCTTGACGGAGAAAAATTGTTGAAATAGGGCACATGAAATCCCGATCTCGCCAAAAATCATTAAAAAGAGGGCACTTTGACGGAGAAAAATTATTCTAAAGCCAAATGGCACCTAAAAAACTCGATCTTGTCACAAAATTTTAAAAGAGGGCACCCTGACGGGGAAAATTTTTGAAATAGGGCACCCAATCTCGCCAAAAATCTTAAAAATGAGGACACCTTGACGGAGAAAAATGTTTCAAAAAAGGGCAAAATTTTAAAAAAGTGAAAATTTTCAGAGAAAATTTTGTCTAAAGGGCACCTGAGACTCGTTTTTGTCAAAAATTTTAAAAAAGAGGGCATCTTGACGGAGAAAATGTTTCTAAAAGGGCACATGAAAACCCGATCCCCGTCACAATTAAATCTTGAAAATGGGGCACCTTGTATAATTTTGAAAGGGCACCAAATTTAGGGTTGTGAAAAGACATTGATAAATATATATATTTTGCAGCATACAGCCAGGCACCAGTCATTCCCAAGTTCCTGATCCCGTTGTTGAAAATTCTGTTGCTGATACGACGTTACTCGAAACTGGTGATGATACCAGTAGGTGTAAATTCTGTTGCTGATACTTCGCTCATCAATACTGCTGATGATGCTGTTGCTGAAACTTCAATTCTTGAAACTGCTGATCCAATAAACACTGCTGAGGAAACCATCTATGAAGTTGTCGTTGAAAATGATACTGCTGATGCTATTGATCATTTAGGTAATTATTTAAACTTATTTTGAATAATATTCTCTGATTGATGTAGCAGGATGTTGGAATTTAATCAAATATGGATATGTGTTTTGATAGTCACAGTGATCTTACTGATAATATATACTTGACGTCACATTCTGATTGCCGCCCATAAAGTATTAAATTACGCCTTCATGCAGTTCTACCACTCCCTATGTAAATATTGCTTAAAACGCATACAATAGGCATTAAATTATGCATTATTTAGAGTACTTCATACTTTAGGGATGACCCCTAGCTTGATTAGCCTAATTGATAGTAATAGATATCTGATTGAGGTAGCTAGAAGTACAATTGTATTAGAGATTAATGTCGTCAATCTTTATCAGGTACACTAACAATTGACTTGAAAATTTGACCACATCACATTTGGAACCTGGATGAAACTGGGGTTAAAACTGTCCAAGGCACTTCGAAGATTCTGTCTCAAAAGGGTCTAAAACAAGTAGGGCAGATTACCTCGGCAGAAAGGGGTGTGCTAGTTACGATGTGCTGTTGTGTCAATGCAATCGGTGCAGCACTACCACCGGCTTACCTATTCCCACGGGTCAACTTTAAGGACCACATGCTAACCGGTGCCCCAAATGAAAGTCTGGGTCTTGCCACACTTTCTGGGTGGATGAACAGTGAGCTGTTTCCTGTTGTTCTAAAGCATTTCATTAAGCATATGAATGTTTCCAAGGACAAACCAGCAATCCTTGTGATGGACAATCACGAAAGTCACGTCACATTGGAGACAATTGACACGGCCAGGGAAAATGGTTTGATCATCCTCAGTTTCCCTCCCCATTGCAGCCACCGAATGCAACCATTGGATGTTAGCGTTTACGGACCATTTAATCGATACTACAATCAGGCGTGCACGGACTGGATGCTTAGCCACCCAGGGCGGGGACTTACCATTTATGACATTGCTGCCATTAGTGGTCACGCCTATTATAGAGCATTCATTCCTGCCACCATCCAAGCAGGCTTTCGCAAGGCTGGCATTTATCCAGTAAATCGTGAAATCTTCACAGATGATCTCATGCTACCGTCTGCCCCAACCGATAGGGAGGAAGATCCTTTTCGAGACATGCCAGACGAGGGTCCATGTGAGCAAGCTGATGACGAGGCAACTGAACCAAATGTTGCACCTAAGCCTAGACATGCACGAGAACAACAGCTATCAACCTCAACTGAAGCGTCAACACCAAAGTCTCCCGAGGATATAAGACCCTATCCTAAAGCGGCTCCCAGGAAGGAGAAGACACGGCGGGGCAAAGCCAAAAATAGTACTATTGTAACTGACACACCAGAAAGAGAGCGGGCTGCATTATCAGCTAAAGGAAAGAAGAAAAAGAAATCGAGTCGTCCTGTGAAACGTGCTTTAAATATTCCCAATGCTGAACCAGAACCGGAACCGGAGCCAGAGGAATTGGTGGAAGATGAAGAAATGGACAATCTAGAAGAGCCAATTAAGTTTCAGGACAAAGATCCTGAGCTTGGGGATTATGTTCTTGTCGAGTATGCAGGAAAAGACAAAAAGCATCATTACGTCGGAATCGTTACTCAGCTCCAAGATGAGGAAGGTGACTTTGAAGTAATGTTTCTGCGCAAATCTGCAAAACATGTAATGTCCTGTTGTTTTGTTGAACCCTACACAGAGGATATTAATTCTGTTGAGGAGGTATCCATTTTGGGGGTTCTACCTCAGCCAATGAGCACCATTACCAACACCACAAAGAGGCGCAAGGGAATAATTCAGTTCAATCTCAACTTAAATGGCTATAATATGGATTAGGTCTACTAGCTCTTATATTTTTTAGGCACTAGAATGAATATCATTACCTTTTTCAAAACAACAAAACCTACACATTAGCTTACTGAAGAATCAGTTGGAAAAGGCAATTATGTCATGTATTGTAACTGTAGGATGAAATCATGGAATTGATATCAGTTCTCCCACCTATACTGAGGTAGTAGCAGACCTATGACTAGACACAGGCAGTGGTCTATGTATGATGTAATTGATGACTGGAATAATAACAAAAAATGATGTTATATACCTAGATTTTCTCTGTTGTTTGTACCTAGTTTCACTGTAGAGATCATGACCCATGGGACCCCAATGGGTGGCTCATTGGTCCCTTACCATGGGGACCAATAGGCCATTAGAGACCCTGTGACAAAAGTGGTTACCCAGGAGCGGTTGATGGAGACAGCCCTTCAATCGTTATTCCATAAATAGTCAACAACCATAGCTATATAACTATGTATTATTTGGGTCTCCAGCTGGAAAGGTTTGCGAGAGATGGCCACCAATCTTAAATGTGTCCCATAGGTCCCCAGTCTCCCCTACTTGTATTAGTCGTGTTATTACAACCCACGCCATTTGTAATTCTTGAATTTAGTTTCGTAAAGACTGGCGGAGCTTGTAGTTAATGTGTATAACAGTGCTAGTACGTGCCACACTACATTTTACTGGTTATTTAGCATACCGGGGAGTGTTCTGTTGAATGTTTTAAATATTTTCCAAGCTCACTACTGTTTTTTGATAACTGAGGCAGGCATTGTATATTGATGATTATGAGACTGTAATCACCAAGTAGTAGCGAATGTATACTTACCACTCCTCATTTTTGTGTTACAGTTTACCGCATTTACACCGAATAAACATGAGTTACCTGACAAGTGGCCATGGAGGTGTTACACTCTTAGGTTATGCTGTTGTGAGATTCTGCGCGGTGTTTTTAGAGCGCTGCGGGAGTAGTCACAGTAAAACTGGTATATTGTAATAGGTGGCATCACAGAAACGGTGAGCTTGCAGTACGTCGATTGCATCATACCGATCGAACAGTATATCTGTTATTTTGTTACTACAAGTGCGTTCAAGGGAATCATGTCGTCCAAGCTACACATCCAGTGATTATGAAGAGAACCACCGAATTACAGGCAGAAAGCGTGTCGTTTGCGCTGACGTATCGAAGTGGCAACTTGTGCTACACGTGAGACTACATATTTTAAAGGGAGAGACATTTGCCGCTTTGGAATCACAGCTGCAAAATGCTAGATGGCTGCGATTGCAGTAGAGGCGTTTTCAATATGAGAGCAACATGAAGCTGTACGGGGATACATCTCGATTTGAAGAGTTTCCAGAAACTTTGTCAGACAGTAGGGTTAATGAAGAGTGGCCTTCGAGAGGTCTTATTCGTATGTTCATAGCGGACTTTGCAAATGTTCGAACATTATTCGAGGTAGAAATGCGTTATATTGGAGGGGAAGTATTGTCGTGCGACCATACATTCAAGGTGTCAGTAAATGTAGGAGCAACACGTACGAGTATTAGGCGATGAGAGACGCAATATGATGGGCTGTTCTGTGTTTTGAATAAAAACGGCGAATGCCTTGCATGGCAACTCACAAAATCGGTCGGTTTTCAAAGTGTACGCGGGTTGCAAAGTAATGGCAGCGATAATTGCTGTCAGTGGAGGAAGCAAATGCAGGAAGTGTTTGGCTCAGGTGTGAGAGTACTGTTAGATTTGTTCCACGCTATGCAGCGTTTGACACGTACGATTTCACGGCGACATCCATCCATATGCACGAAGTTGCATAGCTGATTTCCGAAATATATTTCCACATAAACAGGACAAAGGCAAAAAGGTTCGTGTAAAGCGTACACAAAAAGCGGCAACTATGATGTTGGCATTGGAGCAATTCTTGCTTCAGTACAAACATCATCGTGCACCAAGTGGGTGTGTGCTGTTGTCAGCTGCAGACATGAAAGAAATTGAGACTATCCGAAAACACATACGAAAAGAATGTTTGAGTGGAATTCCATGTGGAGCGGGAACGAACAGAAATGAGGCAATGCACCGCAGCTTAAATGCCAGTGCATTGGGCACACCTCACATATCAGTGCTGTTAGCCGTTCCGCTTTTCTACAATTTTTTTTGCATTGTGGAATGCTAAACACAGTCCAAAAAAGAATGCGAAAGAGTTGTTAACGGCAAGACTGTTACAGCAGAAATTGTTTAGTGCTGAAGGAGTCCATAAAAAGACGAATACACAGAATACTGATGCACAGGAGAGCCCATAGTTTGGTTTGGAGAATCCTCTGCCTAACTAATAACGGTTCTACTCTAACACTAATCACTAGTCACTAACAGCAGTAACAGTGTTTGTGAGATACAACGTATCACAATATTGTATATTGTATCACAATTTTTCTAAACTAGCTGCAGTCAAAATTAGACTAGTCATTATGCCGCGAGACAAAAGAACGGCTGACACACTCAGTGCTGATACCAATAGTATCATGGAAAAGCTAGCATCACTGGAAATTAATCTAAATGATAATATGGATACACTTACCCGACGCAGATCGGAGGTTTATGACAAAAGTTCGCCAGATCTCCTGTTGTGACAGTGACCAAGGTGATTCCCCCTATGAGGAAGCCGAGGTCACAGAGTTAGGCGTTAGCAATTCGTCTACAGCAGTTCGCCGAGTTCAAGTGAATCAGTCGCCACACCTTAACACAGTTTATGGTCACCATGTCATATGTGTGACGATTGACTCCGGCGCAGAGGTGAACATGATTCGCCGATCAGTGGCCAGACACATAGGTGCGACCATAACGGCAAGTTCTCAGGCAGCATGTCAAGCAGACGGACACTCTCAGTTGCAAGTCAACGGCGAAACGCGTATCATTCTGTCGAGAGAAAAGAAAGAATTCGTACTCGAGGCTCTTGTCGTGGAGAACATGGACGTCGATGTCGTGGCCGGTGTTCCCTTCATGGAGGCCAATGACATCACGGTTCGGCCTGCCAGACGCCAGGTCATCCTTGACGATGGTAGCGTGTACCAGTATGGTCCAATGAAAAGGCCCTCTACCTCGCCTTCAGTACGCCGTGCGCAGAGTTATGTTCTGCATGCGCATTCGTCCACAACTACGATATGGCCAGGAGCGGATGCTGAACTTGATCTCCATGAAAGCTTAGTACCTGATGCCTCGCTCACTCTAGAGCCTCGCACGGACACTGCTGCTACCCAGTCGGTGAAGGTGTTACAGGTGTGGCCTCAACCGGGCATCATAGACAGTGTTGGCGGCAGAATTCAGTGCAAAATGGAAAAACAAAAGGGAAAAGAATGCAGTGTTAGCGGGGTGCTACAAGGCTGCTGAAGGTACCCCAGGGCTATCTGCCCACAAGCGTCGTAGACGGGGCTAGTTCTGCGAACATCCCTCAGACGACCTGTGAAAGTGTTGCTCCTCCCATTACATCGTGTGATGAGACTATGATGGAGAAGGACGATGTTACTGCCCTGCTGCCTAGACGATCCACTCGTCAGAGGCATGCCCCCAAATACCTAGATGAGTACTCGACCTAGTACATGTGTCGATTCGTCATGTGAATTGCAGTGTAGAATTAGCATAGTTATAGCCAAGGGAGCCGGAATAATGCTCTGCTGTGGCGATCAGTGAAAGGCAGCCTGCCTCTAACTGTTCAGCGTTGTTCATGTAGTATTGTATTGAATCGATTGACCGATAACGCGTACATAGTAGTTCTGTTTAGT
This sequence comes from Priapulus caudatus, assembly GCF_000485595.1. Lineage (NCBI taxonomy): Eukaryota > Metazoa > Priapulida > Priapulimorpha > Priapulimorphida > Priapulidae > Priapulus > Priapulus caudatus. The sequence goes on from NW_014578908.1 coordinate 17,613, forward strand.
GCCCATGTTACTTTATTATGTTCTATTTGTGTTACTTGTTAGTCAGTATAGGTCTACATAATCAGTTAGTCTATATAGTTCAGTTTACGCGCACAGTTCACGCGCATTTCATGAGGAGAAAAAGGCAGTCACGCAAGTGTTGTGTTTAGTGTTGTTACGAGAGGTGCTTATGTAGCCCGAGAGAGGGCGCTCCCTCCGCCTCTCGAATGGCGTCGTCTCTAACGAGGTGACACGCTTTGGTTTCTTGTGCCTATAGTTAGCTTGAATAAACTCTGGTTTGGTCCACTAAGAAGCTGTTCGTGTGTGTGTTACAATTAGCCACTCATCTACATTGTGGCGACGTGCAAATATATACGCTGCAGCCGGTCATTGCTCTCGCGGCTCCAGTGGTGCACGCTTACACTTATATATATAGCAGGTAGGAAAGCGGGATCGCAAAATTCGCACGACGCTCGCTTGATTTCACACTTTCACAGCACGAATACACATCCAACAGCTTCCATCTTTGACTCTATGTCAAGAACAGTGTTCACTTGTTATAAAAACATACTGTCTCTGTTCGTTACCGAGCTGTGTCACGCGAAATCACACAAAGACTGACGAAATTCTCGCGTTCCCGAACCTTGCCCAGTAATGTAAATGGCTGTCAGAATCAGGAAACACCTACCGGCGCTCTTCGTGACCTCATTCTTGCGCCGCAACGCTGCAACGGTTTTGCAACGTTCCAATGGCGAGGCTCGTATGGGAGTTGGAAAGCAGTGCGCCGCCTGCGCGCCGCCTATAGCCCATAGACTGGCACTCGCTCCCACCTCTCGGCTTAGCTTAGTCACTCGATGGGTAATCGAGGTGGGAGCGAGTCCCAGTCTATATAGCCCTGTACTTGCAGCCATTTACATTACTGGGCAAGGTTCCCGAACGCGAGAATTTCGTCAGACTCTGTGTGATTTCGCGTGACACAGCTCGGTTACAAACAGAGACAATATGTTTTTATAACAAGTGAACACAGAGAGTATCTTGCTGCACGGATACGCTGTACCGTACCGAGCTCAGGCAGATTCATGCATGGAAGACCGACAGCCAACGTCAGCCCGATAGACAGCCCGAGGCAGAACTCAGCGGCCAGCGAGTGGATATCGAGATTCCTTTCTCATTGCACTGATCGTCAATCGAAGCCAGACTACGAGAAACGCTATTTAGTTCCTAGCCTAAAAAATAATACCCATTTAATCGTAAGGTTACAGTTACTGCAGCACATAGACTATAAATCTTACTATAATTTGCCGAATGTTGTATGTATGTATGTTAATGAAAGGCTCCGTCAGTTTTGATCCAAATAGCGCCAAATTCACAGAAGAGATCGATGAATACACGGGACGGGTTCTAAACTTTACTCAGTTGAAAACGGTAAAAAAATGCTTAAAAACAACAACAAAAAAGGTCAATATTTGCCTGAAAATAGGGGGCGCTATATCTTTGCCTAGACTGGTACCCGTTCGCCACCTTCACTCCGGCATATATCCTTTGCTACACTGACTGTGCTGTGTAGTGACGTAGATATCGAATTATTTAACCTAGTATAAAAAACCCAGCAACACGGGTCATTAAACGTAAGCAGATTAAGTCATAGGTTATTTTAGTAACAGCCAAGGCAACAAGCGAAGGACACCAGGTCCTGCTCTCACCAGCCGCACACGCCGCACACGTGTCTCGCGCGTGACCCAACAAAAGAAGAAAAAATATGCGACGGCAGAGAAAGTAATCACCTACACAAGGCGACACTATGAGATTTTAGTCCCTATAGAAGGACATCACACCTTGATGTCACATGCCGACTGATGAAGATCAAACAATGAACGCCGCCGACAAATGTGAACTATGGGAAATAAGAAGAACATGAATCGACCTGCCGCGATTCCCACACCAGACTCAAGAAGCATCCACAGCTTCTCACCTTTAGTCACCCATAAAATGTTGAAGATGACGGCACGTCTTGCACCACCATCGTCAACAAGGCCTTGACCACGCTCAGGCCATGCATTCCTCTAGTTGTATAAATACCGAACAGTTTCGACAAGAAGATAGACACGCTTCCACGGTGCCTGACAGCTCCCGACGCTGTCAGCACACAGGTTTCGCTGATCTCACCTGCTGGACATCACAGACTGAGGACCCACCAGGACCTGCCTGTGATCTGCAGAACTCCACGCTCGAAAATAGGTACTGCATTTGTAAACCAGTCGCTATGTCTGTATGTGTCTGGTGTATAAGATATGTATTGCATCGTATTTACTGGTTGGCTTGCGTAGCCATCTATGTACTGTATGTGTTTATGATGTTGTTCATTAAAGAATAGAGTTACCGTAGCAATTCCGTGGTTATAGCATTAATTATACTGTCTGTGGCTTAAGTATTATTTGCACACGTATCTGTTGTACACGAACCTGGTCAGACTATACGATCACACGTGCCTGTTACACGAGCTCACGAGCTACGCTATAGCTGCTAGTGTAGCGTGTGGAACTGTCGACCGGGTACCAGTCTAATCTTTGCCTTGCTAATATTTCGCCGTCTGTGAAAGTTGTGTTGTAATATGTCGCCGTTTGTCAACGTTGTGCTGCATGCACAGAGATTTTGGTAAGACCAATAATGTAAGTAGAAATAAGCATGTGATAATGAAGTTAAATGTTCAGTAGCTATTTTGGGATAGTTTTCCATACTTACTATAATTTGCCGAATGTTCTATGTATGTATGTATGTATGTTAATGAAAGGCTCCGTCAGTTTTGATCCAAATAGCGCCAAATTCACAGAAGAGATCGATGAATACACGGGGACGGGTTCTAAACTTTACTCGGTTGAAAACGGTGAAAAAGGCTTAAAAAAGACACACACACAAAAAAGGTAAAGATTACTTTTTTAAAGGTAAGCTAAAGAAAAACTACAAGGAGAAAGTATTGCCCGAAACGAATCAAGCCGTCAATGAGATGATGGTCGCGTTCAAGGGTCGACATAGCCTGAAGCAATACATGCCTAAAAAGCCGGTAAAAAAGGGATATAAACTCTGGTGCAGATCCGGGGTTTCTGGGTACACGTACGCCTTTGAAGTGCGTGGCGGTGAAACAAAGGGGCTACCGGATGGTGTAACTCTTGCTCGGCCAGTGGAGAAATATGGTAATGTTGTCATCAGACTAACGCGTGAACTGCAGCCAGATAAACTGTTCTCTTGCCCAGAGTTGTTGGCATATTTGCGAAAGAAGCACATCTATGCAGTATGTACCATGCAACAAAATAGATGTTGAGGCTGTCCTATTTCATTGGAGAAAGAGTTGAAGACAGGTCGAGGAACTGTCGCCGAAAAGGTGGAAGATACAGGCAATGTCGTTGTTTGTGCTTGGCTGGACAGTAAACGGGTCTTGACAGCTTCCAATTACATTGGAAAGGATCCTATTGGTGAATGTAAACGTTACGACAGAAAAAATAAAGAAGCCATTACTGTGCCACGCCCTGCAATTGTTGCAATGTACAATAGGTTCATGGGCGGTGTCGATAAGGCTGATATGTTGTTGTCACTATACTGCTGCAAGTGTCGTACCAGAAAATGGTACATGCGCATTTTCGCACATCTTGTCTCCCTAACTGCTGTGAATGCCTGGTGCATCTACAGAGAGTTAGGAGGAAATGGGTCCTTGACGGACTTCATTGTGGATCTGTCTCGCACATTGATGGGTGGGGTTGAAGTAGGTCAATTAGATGAGCCTAGAGCCAAACGCCCATGTCGATCCCTGAAAGCTAGTGATGTCCCAAGAGAGATAAGAACCGACAAATGTAACCACTGGCCATTTCAGATGGAGGGTGGGGCACAGAGGTGTAAATACCCTGAATGTTCCAGGCGCACAAGGTTCATGTGCTCCAAATGTCAGCTCTATCTCTGCGTTGTAGGAGCCAAATGTTTCTTTGACTTTCATAAAGCATAGGCCGCGAGAGCAGAAACAATGACAACGACAATCACACGGACAATCATGATGATTGAAGGAGCCTGTGCTAGAGGTGCTGAATCACAGTCTGGGTTAATTGAATTGAATTACTAACAAAACAATATTGTCATTATCCCCCTTCCTAGTGATTTTCAAGTGATAAGATGGTACAAATCAAGTAAAGTGGACAAGATCAATGACTTGGGCACTTTTGGCACTTTCGTCTTTGACAGGGCAGTATGATGTAAAATCAGACATTGTGTAACCATGGCAACTCGAGACATGAAATGTATGTCCTTCTCATATGTAAGAATTGTTTACGACTCAAATAGGTCTTGCAGGGTATTTCAAGGTTTTAAAGTTTTAGCTGTTTTTTAGAGTTTAATAAAGAGTACAATTAGTTTCGAAATGAATACACTTTTGCTATTTTCTTACTCCCCTAGTGCCTGGTGTACACATATGTGTACGAAAATTTAAATCGAAGTGTGCAGACTTTCTTAGCTAATTAACCCAAATTACTGTTAGTATAGTGGAATTAGTTACAAATAATCTATTGGCCACATTGGCATTACCCTGGAACATACCTCAGGCATTAAAGGGCATGGTCGGAAGTGTACAATGATATCACAAAAGACGATGACAAACTGTTATTAAGAAAGAATGATATATTCTCAGTCGAAGTGTCGGACAAACTTACAGACACAGGTGCAGGTACATTTTATCCTGATATCAGTGAGCCGATATCCGTAGTAGTGTTTCGACGAGAAACTCAAATATGCCAAGTTTCGGCTGCAGAGAGAGAGCACAACTACAGCTGATGCTGGGACCAGCAGTGTCAATGCGTTTCAGCTGTTGATGGATGCGGCGATGCGCACAAGACCAGCAACGCGTAGGGCAAGAGATGCGCCCAGGTTTACAGGTACAATATGTAGCATTTTGTATTTAAGATAATTACGAATAACAGTGTGAAGTGAAACTTTTATTTTGGCAGTGGCTGGAGGTACGGAAGCCGTCTCTACAATTTACGATACTGCAGGTACAGCAGTCCATTTGCTTATTCGTCGCTTTCCCACAAAATAATGCCGTTAGAAATAAATTCACGATTTAAGAGTTTTGATAGCCGATTTAAGAGCTAGAAAACGCTCGGATTAAGTATGAAAATGAACATTATTATGCCATCTAGCCTACACCAGTTTGTTGGGATTGATTGTCTGTTCAGATGCAAGAGATTGAAAGCAAAAGGTTATACACCATAGATTAATTTGGGTATTATGACACGAATATATAAGATAGTGGAGCAGGTAGTGTGGTACGAATTGTGGGGTATTGTTAGGTTTAGATTTCGGGTTAATACCTATCCTATACTGTTTTTGCAGTCACGTGGAGGCGACGCATGCACAAATGGACTGCCGTACCTGCAGCCTCGTAAATAAGAGAGATGGCTGCAGCCTGCCATACCTCCAGCCACTGTCAGACATGCAATTTGCGTTGTTGCGAGAGTAAATTGAGCTGTTTCCAACATGTTATTAAAATATCTCGATTTCTTTTGTAAACTCACATTGCGATATGTAGTTTTAAATAGCTGTCCTGCCCATATATTGTTTAATGCATTTTAATCTCCCACCCACCCCCGGGGCTAAGGGAAAAAGGTTGGAGGAATATAAAAAAGCTTTGGTCTAAAGGGAAGAGCTGCCCAATTCTTTTGCAATGTTGGACTTAGTTGTTTTTATGGGGGCAGGGGTTAAATTTAAAATATCTAGTGTATTATTCACCTCACCAGATTTTCAACATAAACTGATATATCCTTTCCATCAACTAAATATAGATATTATATGTGTTTTATATTATTCGCCTGTATTTGCAGCTAAAGACGAACTGTACAATCAAGTTGTCATAGAGCTGCAGGAATGCGGAGCTGGTTTTTCTGAGTCCATGGGCGACAGTGTGGTGGCAACACATGTGAATGCAATAGCGAATGCACTATGGTATATTTCGGGGAGCCTGGACAAATTCGCCGATCGAGCTTATCACCAGAAGGATGGTGTAAAATCTATCCCACAGAGGTGTGTACATGCAACATATGCATGCGTTAAAACAATATGCCCATGGTATAACTGAAAATGTGTTATATTTTTTTACATGTTTTAAATATATGTATTAGTATTATTTTTGTATATGAAGAATACCACAATTTTCTCTGCAGTTACTCGTCTGACAACCTTTAGTTTCAAAGCAAAATATGTTTTCAGTTTGGTTGAAAATAAAAAATAACAAAACTTTGCAAACCCCTTTTATAATTATGCCTGCTTTATCTGGTGACTTTATGCCTTTACACTTGTGTAACGACCCATAACCCTTTTCAAGCCTGTTTGACAGCTCACGATGTGACTGTTGGCTTTCTCCGTCGGCCGTGTTTGTTTGTGGCAGGCGGAGCCACCCTCACTGTAGCTTAGCATTTTATTGACGTGTAAAGGTCGTAGCGATGTTTTTAAATGCTTGCTTTCGGGCATTTAAATATAGTATAGATTAAAGTAGGACCCAACCTGTCTATTTAACTAATTTGAAACTAAAACTTGTTAAAGTGTAAACTACGAAACTATAAGGTTAGAACAACCCACGCTATCAACGAGAGCAGTGTTACCACTCCTGGGGGTTTTACCCCAGATCTGGGGTTTTTCAGTTCAATCTGGGGTTCTGGGGTTTTTCACTTGCAATCTGGGGTTTTTTCCAGAAATATGGAGTTCAATTTCTGCAGAGTATAATTTAGTTCCCGCCGCCCTGCCGAGCTCAAGGCGAGCCATACCGGAACCAGAACCAGACGTAGCATTGACGGCACAATATACTAACTATAGTCTGGTTCCCTGACCAAGTTTTCCTTACAAATAGTACTGTCTAGATCTGTCAGAGGCGCAGACTATATTAACAGCCTATACAAACCACGTGACCTCTTATTCCTTAGCAACCTGACTCACCACCTGTCACCCGTACACAGCACGATTGTCTGTTATGCCGGTAGAGTTATTCAATGACTACATTGCTGTAATACGCTGTTACATTTGAATGATATTATAGAAATTTAAACAAAAATATTTACATTGTTTGTTTTTTTGGTGCGTAGTAATACTACTAGTTCTAATACTACTAATACTATATAGTTATTATAGTACTACTACAGTACATAGGATGATTTGTTAGTATTGACTATTGACAGTATTGTTACGTTTGTAGAGTGTTACTGTGGTTGTAACTTGTAGTACTAGTAGGTATCTGTATTTAACTTTGAGAGTTTGTATATTTGCCTCGTAAACGCCCTTGTTTGTTTGATAGTGTGCCATATGGACGTAGACTGTAGACTAGAGGTTGTATGTACTATATGTTACGTAGCTCACCCTTGTTCAAATTCGTCCTTGCTTTGGCAGGCTTTCGCAGTACTGTCTAGTGACTCACAGTCTCACTATCAGTTTCATTAGACCTTACTAACGTCCTCACTTCATCATTTGGAATTTGACGTCACGCATTTTTTTCGATGAATACCCCTCCCTCCAAAAAAGAAAAAAAATGGTATAATCAGCCATTTAATCAAGACTGGCTCAAAGATCCAGAGCTCAAAGATTGGATTAAGGTAGATACCAACGACAAGTATGTCGTTTTGTGTACTGTATGCGATGCAAAGTTGAAAAATACTAATAAGACTTCGTTGATTGCCCACAAAGATACACAGAAGCACAAGCAAATGTTTCTTACAAAGCAAAGCACCGTTGCCATCTCTAGCTTTTTCAAGCAACCTACTGAAGTGGATGAAAAGGAAAAGGTGGCGCGTGCTGAATTGTATTTCACTGCATTTATGGCCGAACACCATATGCCATTCATTCAAGCAGACCACCTTATCGAGACGATTAAAGTAATGCTACCAGACAGCAAGATAGCAAAAGGCATGTCTCTGAAACGTACCAAGGCATCATATGTGATGCAAGAAGGTATTGCATGGGAAGAGAAACAGGATCTGTCGGAAATTTGTGAGTGACAGAAATTTTCGCTGATTATTGATGAAAGTACAGACGTATCTGTCTCCCAGGTTCTGGCTGTTGTGGTGCGATTTTTTGATGAGAGGACATGCAAAGTGGTTGACGCTTTGCTGGACAGCATAGAAGTGTTTGATGCTACCGCAAAAGGGCTATACAGTGCGGTGAAAGATCTGTTAGCAGAAAGGGGAATCCCCTTGCACAATGTTGTTGGCTTTGCTAGTGACAATTGCTCAACGATGATGGGTGTAGAGAGTGGCTTTCAAGCCCTACTTAAGCATGACATCCCCTCAGTTTTCGTCATAGGGTGTGTTTGTCACTCTTTCACGTTGTGTGCAAACCATGCGTGCAGCCACCTTCCATCATGGCTGGAATCATTTGTGAAAAATGTATGTTGTTATTTTGCTAGGAGCAGCAAGAGGCAACATGCATTTCAGAGCATTCAAGAACTTGTCTCTGCACCACAGCATAAAATGTTGAAGCTGTCACAAACACGCTGGTTGTCACGAGGAAAAGTGATTGCAAGAATTCTTGAGCAGTGGGACGCTTTGAAGCTATTCTTCCAAACAGAAGCACCTGTTGATAAGGTTGACGGGGCTCGCCAAATTCTTGAGACGATGGTTACTCCAGGAACAAAACACATGCTGTTGTTTATTAATTGCGTTCTTGGAAAAGTCGATGCCATAAATGTCGAATTCCAGTCAGAGCATTTCAGGCTCCACAAGGTCTTCCAAACCATTTCTGATGAGTACAGGAGCATTTTGAGCATGTTTGTCCGAAGTGATGTCATGGCCACACAAAAACTGTCTGACATTGATCCCATGAGTCCACACATGTATGAGAAGATCGAGGATATTGATGTTGGTGGCAGGTGTGAGGCCATGCTTGTACGAGAGAAACTTGGAGATGCTGAGCCGAGATTCCGGTTAGATTGTTTGGCCTTTCTGAAGGTGCTTTGTCAGCAAATGCGGAAAAGGTTCCCATTCGCAGAAGACAGTGTAATGGCACAGCTGCATGTGTTGGACCCGAATGAGGCCATGTCTGTTGGCAGGAGACAGCGGTCGATAGCGGCACTGGCATCGCACTTTTCATCTTTGGTGGATGAAAAAGATCTTGACGTTCTTCAGGATCAGTGGAAGACACTACCTCACGCTAAGAAGTCCCTTGGACACATGGTCGATCTCGAGCCACCATCTTTTTGGCATGCCGTACGATCCATAAAAGATGGAAACAATCGGATGAAGTTCGGTCATCTCGCTGACTTCATGTGTGGCTTACTGGCTTTGCCACATTCGTCTGCGTGTGTAGAAAGAGTATTTTTACAAGTTAACTTGGTCAAGACAAAACAGACCAACAGATTGCAGGGCAAAACAGTAGCAAATCGACTGTTGGCAAAGCAAGCCATTTCCCGTCAGGGTGCCGTGTGTTATACATGGAGACCTTCAAAATCTCTCATTGCAGATGTAAAAGAAGGGTACTGTCATAAGCGATTCGTACAGAAAGAAGCTGAAATAAAAGAGCAAGATGTAGTAACTCTACACGATATTTCAGATGTAGAAGAAAGTGATGTCTACTTGCACTAGTAGAAGTAACGCGAGCGAGTATGACTATGGCTTCACTGGGAACGAGGAACTGGAACTAATAACAGCTCATAACAGCTATTGTATTTGCAAGTTGTTTTCTAAGCTGATTATATATGTGCTGATCGGTTTTGCTCATATATGCTATGCATATTGGATTTATATAATATAATTGTTTAAAATGTTTATCTATAGTATATAACTATGTCATCATTTTCTTAACGTATTTGCATTTAAGACATTTCTCTGTCCATAAGCAATGGGACTGACATCGTGTGTGTATGGAATAACAGCTCGGATCTGAATGGGTTCACTTATAGTCTTAAAATTCGGGATATATGGTCACAATAGTCAAATCAGTTTTCAGTCCAAAACGTGTGAGGGCTTAGTGTCAACAAACAGATTTACGTTGTAATGTTTTTTTACGTTGTAACGTTGTAAGATTTATGTTGACCATGTAAGTCATTAACAAATATTTTGAGGTTATCCGTAATCGTATATCCGTTAAAATACGTGTGGAAATTGCTTTTCATTTCTATCATATGTAAACTATTTTGAGTTGCAAAATTGAACCATTTTTTATGAACTCTTCCAGAATGTTCACTGACCACTGTTGACTAGTGTTCATAGTATTAAACATGCTTTAAAGTTATATACTAAAACTTAGTAACATCTATATTTGTTGTTTTTGTGTGAGATGTTATGTAATTTTATTTAAATAATATAAAAATAAAAATAAATGAAAGGCAATATATTCATATAATGTCCGATAGGTGGCACTAATGTCGTTTATTTTGAGATCTGGGGTTTTCTGGGTTTTTTTTGGCGTCGATCTGGGGTTTTCCCATTTTTCAGAGCACTGAACACTTCGGTAACACTGAACGAGAGAGGGAGCCACAATAGCCGCGCGAGTGGGCGCAATCGGACATTTGTCAAGTTTCAACATTTATCTTAGTTTAGACTAAATTAACCAATTTTTATTCGGAAAACTTACTCTCCCAACGTGGTAAGTGGCAATTTTGATACCCGCTGTATGTTTGTCCCAACTATCTAATGTATAGCCTGATTTCTCTGTAAGTTTGTACGCTATATTAGCCCTGTATATTTTATATCATTATCAAGTTGCATGGCCTGTGTGCCTACTGTCATTTTAAATATCTAAATATCTCGTCATCTACACGCCGTCGAGCGTTATTGTAACATCTATGTGATCTAGAGGAATTACCTTTATTGATTTAAAGTCTATTTTCTGCTAGTTGTGGAAATTTATGGTAAATTTATAGCGTCATATATAATTTGTATAGGAACGTACATGTATAACCTATCAGGCCTATAGAGCGTAAACTAGCTTTAAACACATCGTTAGCATCAATATGCATATAATATTTATCTATTTAACGTCGACCTATTTCTGTCATATTAACGATACTTACGTTGTCTTTCCATTCGTGATGTAAATCTCGGTTTTGTTTTTGTTTCTATTAGTTTAACTCTGGTCACTGGAGCTCATAACCTCACTGATCGAGTATATCACAAGGGAAATAAATTACAGTAACCACCAGAACACTCGTCATTCTCATTTACTGCTCTCAAGAACTATGCTACGGTCACTACAACCTCTGGCGAACCTCACGGTCCGCTAGAGTTAAACACGTTGGGAGAGTACGAACAATTACTGCAATATGGATCTCAATGAAACTAAGAACGCTCACAAGACCGCAAAGGTAGCACTGACGCGGCTGATAACCATCACTGGGCCTTCATGAACGCTGGAGACGTCCAGGAATTCGAGGACGTCCTCCCCAACCTGGGCGCAGCACTCGAGCGAGTGACGGAGGCCCACGATGCCTATGTGAACCTATTGGAACCTGGCGTGGCATTCGACAGGGCTGTCGACTACCTACCGGTGGTCCAGGCCAATTACGAAGACTTTATTACGAACATTAACGCTTGGTTGGTGGAAGCCAATCACGTGGAAGAAGAAGAAGAAGAACAACAACAACCACCACCACCACAACTACCAGAACAACTACCGCTTGACGAAGATCAAGAACAAGAACAACAACAACCACCACCACAACTACCAGAACGACTACCGCTTGACGAAGAACAAGAACAACAATGACAGCGGCTAGAAATGAGAGCACTCAAGATAGAGGCTAGGCATAGAGAGCAGCTGATACGCGAACAAGAGCTCGAACTGAAAGGCCTTCAGGACGAGCTCGAGTTCGCACAGCGAAAGGCCGAGCTGACCTATCAAACCGGCAACCTCAAGCAGACCCTGGAAGGTAGGGAACCTGCTGGAGTTTACCACTCAACTCCCCAACCAACTCTTAGAACCCCAACTCTTAACCCGGTGGGCGCCACACCTGTCCCCAACTACCCAGAGACGCCGAGGTACACTAACGACAACCGGGGTCTCACACCCGCGGGAATCGCTCGTGACACACTCTCGTCTGGGGGGCATGCCCTCAGACCCCTCTAGAAGTTTCCCCTACTTTTTTCACCCCCTTCCTCCCTTTTCAGCATTTGTCTGTCTCATGCCTGGAAACAGAAACTCAGGCAAATGGAATTAAATCCAGTACAAAAATTAGACACCTACCTCTATCTAGAATTTTGGAAAGGTACCTCTGATGCAGTGTCTGATAGATATAAACAACTTGATATGTTTCTGTCTGAACTCAACTTTTTTCAGTCGCTATATGTTGATGAATAGGTACACATGTCAAATCCATGTTCAACAGTTGCGGAAAGGTATTGATATTACCAAAACCTGATTGTATCAAGCGACATTGCTTTCCTTAGATATGACCCAGGTGGATCGGTGGGGGCGACGACATTTGTGTGGCGTGTGCCAGATGATATCTCATCATCAGAAATGATGACGGCCGCAACTAAAATAGTGGAGAAACTGAAGCCTACTTTGCCCGAGTACCACACCGGTATGAGGAAAGATTTCAGTGACAAGTATGGCAGCCTTGCTGGAGTAAATATTCCACCACATGTATTAAGGGCCATCTATGCTGACCTGACCTTAGATCAGGCATGAGATTTTTCCGACTAGTCGGAATTCCATTTTTTTAATGAGTACCCATGGATCTTGTGAATCGTGTAAATCCATTGAGATATTAAGGGGGGGGTATTGTGAGTCGGGATCATTTTCCCACCATCATCGTTCGATCTACGTTGGTAGAGCTCGCTATTGCCTATCAACTGCATTTAATTTCAAAATAAAATTGTTTATTGCAAATAACGTTAGTCGTGCCCTACGTTAGATGATAGTAAATTTCCGAGGTTTAATCAACAAATGAACAGACAATATACCAAACATGGATTAATTGGTGTGGCGCCTAGCAGCGAATTTTAAATCCACGCTAAGGCGTGCCATAAGCGTGGGAACTCAGATGAAATAGCTCCATGCTTTTCCGTAGAACCTAAACAATTGGCCGTTATCAAGAAAACGATGGAGCCGCAAGTAGAAAACGAAAATAAAGATGGAGACAAAAAAGGTTTGTTGGCCATCGTGTAGGCCTAGGCCTAGACTGCATCACGGCATCGGCTTGATTGCATCAGGAGTACATGAACACAAAGGAGTAAGACACCTGTTTGGTACTGATTTCACTACATTTTTGTCGTACGAGTTTGATGTGAATAAAAATACAAATGTATACAAACATGAGCTTCTTTTGTTCACTGGTCCTTATTCTATCTTCCGGTAGTATTACCAACCGCGTAGCTTCCTTTGTTTTGACAGAAATCGTACTTTTCCACGACATGGGTTTCACGTCATATACGGTCGTCTGGCGTAGCCAAGCTGCAAATTCGCGTACACGGCAACTGCATGGGAGAGACACGGCAGGGGATCGTGTCTCCCGTACGTTATCTCACAAAGAAGTTTTTGTTCGGCTAACAAGCCGAGTGATGACGACGTTAACTCTCGCCTTCATCACATACAGATGGTCATGATAAGTAAGGTGGAAGCACATGGGTTTGCCTGCAATTGCATAGTAATAGTTGCTATGCAAAACACATGTGCGAAAAGGTACAATCCGCTGGAGCGTCATTTTACTCCTAAGATTCATACACATTATTCCTCTGCGGGTGAAGTAGTTCAGATATTTTATCAGCGCAGCGTTTGTTTAAAAAAACTGCGGGATTCAACCATAAAAACAAGGCATTCTAACTATAGTTTAAATGTAAAATGGTTTTAATTTTTAAACCCAGCATGGGTGCAATGTAACTTAATTTCTAGGCGCATTTCCTGCACTCGACTAGGCTATGGCCGAAAAACCTTGGCGCGCCTCGATGCATATGCTGTGTGTGGGAATTTACAGCTTAACCTCGCCAGACGACCGTATATGACGTGAAAACCATGTAGTGGATAAGTACGATTTCTGTCAAAACGAAGGAAGCTACGCAGTTTGTAATACTACCGGAAGATAGAATAAGGACCACTGAACAAAAGAAGCTCATGTTTGTATACATTTGTATTTTGTACAATGTAGTGAAATCAGTACCAAACAGTTGTCTTGCTCCTTTTTCTTCATGTACTCCTGATTGCATGCTTATAGCAGCCAGCGTGTAAAATAAAGTGAAATATTGTCGACAGGCCCTAGGATACTAGGCCCAGAATAAAATAAAATAGGCCTACCAATGCCTGGGAAAGGCTGCCGCAGGCCGGGCGCCCACTTTCCTGTTAACCCCCCCCCCCATGACAGGATCGTTTACTAAACATGCTAAAACACATGATGCCACGCCTGGCTTTTGGCCCCGGCTATAAGCAGGGGCGTACGGCTGGCTTGTTTGGCCAGGGGTCACAGTCACACTCCCTCCCTCACTTCACCTACTGAGGGGCCCGGGCGTAATTCACATTTTCATTCTCTTTCAGCCCAAAAAATTCCAATGTAATGTCTGTAGAGAGACTCACTCGCAAGGACAATCTGAAGAGACATCACATTAAGGCGCACGGCAAACCAATGGTCGATGATGACGACACGATGGCGAAAACTGAGTGCATCCATCCAAGCTGCAAAGAGATGTTCTACCACAAGACGAAAATGCTGCAGCATCTTGAAGAGGAACACGGTGTAGGTTGTGAGAAAAGTACGCACAATTTCAAGACATTTGCCGAGTTCCTAGAGTGGAAGGAGAAAGAGGAGATCACGAACTTCGTGTATTTCAGCAAACAAAAAGGCGTCAGCATTAGAAAGAATACGGAGTATTCCTATTATATTTGTCAGATGGATGGGAGTGAAAGACCACACAGGTCCAAAGACGAACCAAGCTGCAAAAATGACAGACAGAACAAAAAGGGTCAAGTAAAAGACAGCACCACGTGTCCGGCACGAATGATTGTTCGCAAAAGTTTGAAGACCGGCGAAGTTGATGTCAACTATATTCGTACTCATAGCCACGTGCCATTTTTTCATGATACACAACACCACCCTATTCCGAAATCCGTCCAAGAGCAAATCAAGGGGAAATTGGCTCTGAACATCCCGGTTACACAGATCATACGAGATTTGGGTGAAGGCCTCAGAGAGCATAACAATCATGATGACATTGCAATGGGGCAATTAAGGGCATACCAGTTCATAAGCAAGAGGGTAATGCGCGAAATGCACCGTAAGATGAACGTGAAAGCAAGACTCCACCCCCGTGACAACATGTCCGTGTATCTCCTTGTGTCGAAGTTGGAGGAGGAGAATTTCCATCCAATCGTTATGTACAAACCGCTTGGAAGTGAAGTAGTAGTCGGAGATGCCAAAATCAATGAACGCAAAAGATCTGTTCGCCGTTGGAATATAAACCAAAGAATAGTTAAAGATTATGAACAATCGTGAGATTCTGTGTGTGGATGCCACTCTTATAAGTATGGGTTGCTGAATCTGATCGTCCCAGATGAATTTGGTATCGGATAACCCGTCGCCGACCTGATCACAAGCCATCAGGATAAAAAGACTTTGTATTACTTCTTCCTGGAAATGAAGAAACGTTGCCCGGACATGAAGATCGCAGTTATGTTGGACGATGATTATAGCGCCCCCAATGCGATCAAGGCTGTGTTTGGCAAAGACATAAGAAACATCCTCTGTAAATGGCACCTGCATCGCGCTTGGCAGCGGAGGCTTCAACAGGACATCAAAGACGAAACCATCATTAACGAAATTTACGGCTGTCTTGTTGTCATCCTTGAGGAAAAGAGTACAGAAAAGTTTCACGAACTGGTGGAGTCCTTCAAGGAAAAGTACACTCCCAAATATAAACCATTTGTCAAATATTTCATCTCCCGATACATGAACCGGACCGAGGCGTGGGCCATGTGCCACAGGAATTTCACACATGCGTCAACTGACACCAACACGTTCGTGGAGGCATTCCACAATCGTTTGAAAACGTTTTACATGGACAGGAAACCCAACAAACGCGATGACGACCTTTTAAATCTGCTGCTGAAAATTGAAGAGGAGGATTTCGTCCGCAGACTCAAGGCCACCCTGTACACTCCAACGGTCCAAGAGAAGCCAAAAAGTGACACAGGAGTCACGGCACAAGAGAGGCCTCAAGATAAAAGATGAATCCCTAGATAAGGTGGACCAAAACCACTGGCAAGTCAGATCACAAAATGAAGAATCCGTCTGGAACACAGTCACTGCCATTCAGGATGGATGTTCCAAGGACCACTGTTTCGAGAAGTGCTATGAGGTTGCCTGCGTTGGTCTCTGTTCACACATGTATCACTGCAATTGTGATGATTCTTCCCTTCTTTGTAAGCACATCCACAAGGTGCATGCTTTCCTCATACGAATCAAGCAAAAAGCAAGCAAAGAGCGCCCTGCCCGTGATGATGACGTTGCCAACGACCCAAATGATGTCGATGGCGTAAATCTACATGCCACAATGGAACTGTGGAGAAGGAAGTCCTCCCCACCCCTACGGAGACATTGCTTGAATCAACAAAAGGAGACATCGCAAAGTTGGGGAAACTAATTGGACATGAAGCTGTTAATCAAATACTGCCACACATCAGCGGAACGATCAACAACTTGCTGGCTCAGTGTAACGCCGTGATTAATGCCAACCGCGATGTCCCCACCCAACTAATGCCACAATCGAATATAGCACCGAAACCAAGTCGAGTGCCAAGAATACCATTAGTATGGAGGAGGCATAACCTTTTAGTACATCGAACTTCTTCTGTTTGCCAGAAAAATTTCCGCCATTACCCAATATTGCAGTTAGTAAAAAACAACAGAACGATCATAAAATAAGTCGAGGTGTAATTTGTTCGCGTCCATCCATCTGTTATGTGTGCCGCCATAACCATCAAAGTTTCGAAAAAACTCAAAGTACCCACGAACCGAGTTCGCGGTATCTTTCGAAACTCCAGCAATGTGTGCGGGAAAGGATTGCTGTGAGTCCACAATAGCTGCACTCACATCATACTAACGGGTTGCACCACGAACTGTGAACGTAATCTTACTATGTCTTGACAGACATTGTGACATTTCCCACGACCGTCTCAAACACCCGCCGACACAGAGGACCCAGGTCAAAGCCCGCGCACAGGTGTGCAACAGCCATTTAATTAGCTGCTTGCTGTTGCTTCCTGGTGCAAATCTTTACAAGCGGGCTCTTTTGATCCTTGATCGTCTTCTCCACGAGTCAACCTGCGACATCGAAAGTTAGTGCAACCGAACAGTGTGGTCCAGCTATGGTTGACATCGGCCTCCTGCGTCGGGCACTAAATGACTGTTCAACTGGGAATTATCTTTCTGCGAGTTATACTGATAGTAGTTTTGCATTGTTTGCTAACACAGCATACAGATTTTGAAAGATGTTTATCTGTCCTCAAACTCCGGATGCAGAAATTTCTCCCAACACTTTTCTTTTTTTAGGTGGTGAATAAATCTAAATTCACACTGATTGGAGGACTTCCCGTGAACACCAATCTTTTGGCGTGTGGTGCAGGGACAGCAAGCACACTTCGACTTTTGTCATCTTCGGTTTTGCTTTTTTTCGCGTGGCGATTCCATAATCTCATACGATAGGCATAAACTGTGCGAAAAATCTTAATCTCCGACTGTGCCGGTTCAATGCATCTGATGTTCTACTGCGCACTACCTTTCTAAGCTGATACTGAACATGAACAACCATAATATAATATATACTCATCTCAATGTGGTTTTATTTAGTATATCATCTATACAAACAACTACTGTACATCTGTATCGTCACTCTACTTTCCATCGGCATATATACCTCCCTAACAACCCTTCTCGCTCTCCGTCAACGCTCTTCTGCACATCTGCTCTTCCCTAATCCCTACTTGCATTCCCAACGTAGTTCGTACACTCTTCTCTTCGCCCCGCTAAAAGCCCCCGACCCACACACAATTAGGTGCAGATTATCGATATGGAACTATATGTAAAAATCACTCTCCTAGCAACGTCATCGCTCACCAGCCGCGGCGCCGAGAGTGCCCGAAACTCAATTCTCTCGAGATTACAAGCATACAAATCATACACATCACAATCTATAGGTACATCAAAGAGTACATATTGCAGCAATATATCATTATGCCTTATAACGCTTAATACGTGAATATTTCCCAAACACTAACGATTTACAACACTTAAAACTCGACACTAACGTCACAATCAAAGTAATCTATTTTGCTAATTTAGTGGACTGTCCTGACTAGCCCTTCTAAAATAAATCATCCTTGACAGTAAATGCCCGGCCGCACGCCGCGTTTATGCGCAATGCAAACACATACGATTTATCACACGTCGTGTGTGTGACAGTGTGTGTGTTAAGTGTTGTGCGTGGTGCGTGTACTGTGTGCCTAGTGCGTGTGTATTTGTGTATGATGTTGTGTGTGTAGGCGCATCGTGCGGCGTGTGTGCGATGTGAGTGTTGTGTTGAGAGAAGGAGAGAGAGAATATGTGTGTGAGACAGTTGTGTGTATGTGATAGTGTGAAGCAGCAGTGTCTACCTGGCCGGATTATAGTATCCGATCAAATCGATCGATATACATCAAAAGCCGCCGAGTCACCTGGGCCTTGGAAGCTCGTTTAGTGAAGTAGCCGGCTCAGGCTGCTGCTCCTGACAGGATGGATGGTTGATTGCTACGGTCCGATCCGCGGCGATCGCGAGATCCGAATACCGACAGCATTTTTTTAAAATCCGATCTCGAATACCAGAATCCAACGACAAAATTTTAATCCGAATGCCGAATCCGAAATTCCGATGTTTCTTTAAAAATTGTAAATAACCGAGTCCGAAATACGATCGGTATTTCGATTCGGGCCATCGGATTCGGATTATCGCATGCTCTGACCACAGCTCTACTTGTAACGTCTTCCTGGTGCTTGTAAGGGATGAAACATATATCATTTCTTCTGTGACTCGAGAATAGGCAGGAGTGAAAACAGAGGGTGGTGGCCTTATGCCGTTGAGTGGGTCTCTATTTATTGGTTGTAGTTCCAATTTTTGGTTCGANAGATAGGGATTAGGGAAGGCAGATTGGAAAAGAGTGTTGACGGAGAAGGTTGTAGGGAGGGTTAATGCGAGGAAAGTAGAGTGACTCAGACTGTACGGAGTGTGTATAGTGTATACTAAATAAACCAATGAGTGATATATATATATTTAGTGTTCACTGTTCAGTATCAGTGAAAGAGTGCGATAGAACATAGATGATGAACCGGCACAGGCGAGATTAAGATTTCGCAACAGTTAGGCCTATCGTATGAATTATGGAATCGCCAGCGAAAAAAAAGAAAACCGAAGATGACAAAGTTGCGAAGGTGCTTGCTGTCCCTGCACCACTCTCCAAAGATGAGGTGTCACGGAAGCTTCAATCAGGTGAATTAGATTTATTTCACCCCACAAAAAAGAAAAGTGCTAAGTGTTGGGAGAATTTCGGCCATCCGAGAGTTTGTGGGACAGATAACATTTTCAAAACGTACGCTGTGTGCAAACAATGCAAAACTATATACAAGTATAACTCGCAGAAAGGAAATTCCCAGTTGAACAGTCATAAGTGCCCCGAGGAGCCATCAACAAGTGACCAAACTGTTCTGACTAACTTTATGCAGGTTGACTCAAGAACAAGATCAAAAAGGCCGCTTGTAAATTTGCCACCAGAAGCAAAGCAGCACCTAAATAAAATGACTGTTCACACATGTGCCGCTGACATGCGTCCCTGTCTGTGTTTGAGAGTCGTGGAATGTCAAAATTCTGTCAAGAACTAGTAGATACCGCTTCACAGTTCGGTCGGTTTGATGTGAGTGCAGCTATTGTGGATCACAGCAACCTTTCCCGCACACACTTGCTGAGTGTTTACGAAAGATACCGCGAAACTGTTCGGTCTGATTTTTCGAAACTTGATGGTATGGCGCACACAACAGATGGATGGACGGACAAATACACTCAGACTTATTTTATGTCGTTCTGTTGTTTTTACATAACTGCAAATTGGGAATGGCGGAAAATTGTCTGGAAAACAGAAAAGTTCGATGTACCTAAAAAGGATGCCCTCACCATCAAACAATGGTACTTGGACTCGATTGGTGAGCTAAACTTGGACATTCCAGAAGACACGCATTTTATTGTCGCAGATAATGCAAGCACGATGGCAGCTGCTTTTCGAAACGTGAATGGGTCTAGGTGCGCTGCACATTGCGTTAACTTGTTGGTCAATGCAATGATCGATAAAGTGGAAGAAGCTCAGGAAATCTTCAATAAAGCAAAAAACCTTGTGAAACATGCCAAGAAAGCAAGCTTACAACCGAAGTTACCGCGCCGTCGGTGTCAGTCAATGCCAACGAGGTGGAACTCTGCCCTGACGATGATCGACAAAATGGCAGCGTCCATGGAAGCTGCGCAGTTTTTTTGGGACGACAAAAAGGAAGCATTACTTGTTGATATGTGGTCGCAGCATAAATGTTTCTATGACACCGGCCGTCGCTTTTCGAAACAGAGTAAAAAAACTTTACTCAGACCGTCTCCAAAAAGACAGGGATCTAAAGGCCGGCGCACACGAGAGTTATTTTACTCAAGTAAAATGACTCGTGAGTAATTTTACTCACGCGTCATTTTTCAGCGTGCGCCGCAAACGTTGAGTAAAATTACTCAAGGAATGATCACGTGACTGTAGAAANTTGCAATTTCTATGTTCCGGATTCGGGTCGGATTTCGGATCGGATTTCGGATCGGATTTAGCAATACACATCGGATTCGGATTCGGATTCGGATTCAAAATAGCCATCGGATTCGGATTCGGATTCGGATTTTTTTAAATGCTGTCGGATCGGATTTTTGGTTCATGTCGGATCCGACGCACAGCTCTAGTTACAAGTGGAACTACAACAGTACAATCGCCAGTGATCAAGAAGAAGAGCAAACTAAGTGTAACGGAGCTAGTTTCACCATAGCTTATTAATTACTATTAGTTTGGCAAAAGGCCCTGCGGGACGCGTTGGTGACAAGCCAGGGGGAATAGATGAGATATTCGATGCCCACGCGATGCAGGCTGAAGGTAATAGGAGAAGCAATAAGGTGGCTAACGATGTTGAACAGAGGGGTCGGAGTGCGGGATAATCTGTTATCACCCGCAGCCGCCGTACGTCGTGACCAGGGAGGTCGAACAACAAGTTCGGGGGCATTTAAGAGAGCTGGGAGAAAGAGCAGGAGGCACTTCTTCTCCATTTGTTTGACTGTCACTGACGTGTATTTGTACGCATTCAGCCTTACGTATCTGCTCTCTGTTCGACTCACTGTTGCATTTTGTCTAATACAACTGTTTGTGGTACGTTACTTTACTAGATCGTGTTTACTTCTTATCTTACGCTGTTGCTATGCTTTACTCTTACCGCTCTTCTCGCACACCCTAGAAGTACGGGGTTACATTTGGTACCGTGATCTAAGGAACCTCGAGTTTTGTGTTGCACGCGTGTTGGTGCTGGGGTCATTCGACGTTGATCTGCGAGTAAATTGCTAAGGTAAGTGAGAACGTAGCGTATCAGTGACTATTAGTTATGCTCATATGTCGCATTTCCGCCATGGGTATAGGAGTGATTATAGTTAAGTAGTTATGGCTAGACTTTAGTTTGCATATCTAACTGCGAATTCACGGCATGACCCATCAACCTCCACCACCACCACGGGCTCTTAATTTAGAGGAGTTGGCCACACTCTTTTCAAATTCACTGCAGCCATGCATAGATACGGCAGCAGGCTTGCTAAGTCGAGCTTTACGGGTTGCAGAGGTGCGGCAATCCATCCCACGGTTCATGGGGGATCGATCGGTAGTGGGCCCGAGTTTTGCTGATTGGCGAGCCGCATTAGAGTGGGCCCAGGTCGAGTTAAGTTTGCCCGACAACACGTTGAAACAATTTGCGTTGTCCACAGTAGGGGGTCATGCCGCGGAGTTTTGTAAACGGACGTTGCTTAAAACGCTGGCGATTGATTGGAAAGACCTCAGTGCGAAACTCATTAAGCGATTTGCCGATCCATTACAAGAAGAGCAAGCGCTTCATGAACTGAAGTCTTTCCTTCAACAGCGGGGGGAGCATATAAGGCAGTACGGACATCGTTTGCAATCTCTTGCAACGCGGGCGATGGCGTCGGCGAAGTTTCAAATGGCAGAGGTACAGAAACAACTAGCTGACGTATTTCTTGATGGTCTAGTATCAATCGCCACACAGAAAATGCTGCTTGCTCGTAAACCGCAGACGCTATCGCAAGCTATCGAATTAGCTGCTGACGAAGCGTATATAGAAGCGGGTTTAGCAATGCGATTACGCAATACAGAGATTGGGCGCGTTTCTGAAATGGCAGCGATGGAGATGGGAGAACCCATGGAGGTAGGCGCAGTCGCGGCAGGTACGGGACCTGCGCTGGTAGCTGAGATACGTAATTTATGTTCATTAATGACGCAGAGCGAGAAACGGCGCGATGGTAATGCACGGGGGCCGCGTAACGCGGCGCGGATTAATTACCAGAGTAACGGTGGGAGATCCGTGCCCTCCGGTCGTTGGGTTAACCCCACGGCTCGGGCACGTGTCGGCTATCTGCCTAACCCAGATTCACAACCTGGCTCGGTAGAATTTCGCCCACCACGGTCACAACGTCGCGCTCGAGTAGCGACGCGAGATGATGTGTGCTTTCACTGCGGCCGCCGCGGGCATTTCGCGCGGGATTGTCGCGTG
>NW_014578908.1:40767-46692 GCF_000485595.1 Priapulus caudatus
GGCCAGCAATTGAGCATGGTTGGGGCCACCTCCCTTAAGATTAAGTTAGGGAGGGTTACAGCAGAACATTACTGCTATGTCGTTCGTCGACTACCGAGAGATTTCGTATTAGGAGCGGATTTTCTCACCCACGCGCACGTACTCATTGATTTAAATGCGGGTATATTGAGCATAGGAGCCAGCGTCGTTCCCTTGAGAATGCCTAATGGCCACAGGTGGTCACGGCCGGCGCAGTTAGCAACGCTCGCACAAAAGGTTACTTTGCCGGCAGCCACCTCGCATAAATGTGTACCTTACGAGTATCTAGAGGTATTCAAGAGTGCACCTTACTATGTATACAGGGGTCGCCAGCCTTTTCGTCGCAACCACAACCTAATTGTCGTGCCTACGATGGCGATAGTATCAGCTCATCATGCGGTAGAATGTGTTATTAAGAACGGCTCAAATACGCCAAGGTGCTTACTAAAGGATGTAGTAATTGCCTCAGTAGAGCCTACAAAACCACACATGGTGCGCGCGGTATGCTCGCGGGGTAAAGATTTAAACTCCGTACCCTGTCGACTTAAAGCTGACGGCACACCGTTTGATTATGCTACGCTGGTTCAGCATGTTACTGATCCATGGCAGAGGGCAACGTTACTCACATTTCTGCAGAATCGCGATCGTACTTTTGCACATACGGACGCTCAATTGGGTTGCACGCACCTGTGTCATTTTCAAATAAATACGGGAGACGCGAAGCCAATAAAATCACGCCCTTGTCGTATGAGTTTAGATCAACAAGAGAAAGTCCAAAAGGAGGTAGAGAAGTTGCTGGAAAATGGGATTATACGGCCCTCAATGAGCCCTTGGTCTAGTGGGGTTCTACTAGTAAAGAAGAAATCAGGAGAATTAAGACTGTGCATTGATTATAGGAGGATGAACACCGTTACTTCCACTGACACATATCCTTTACCCTTTATAGAAGACGCGCTCCAGGCTCTTGGGTCCGCTAAAATATTACACTGGATGAGGTCGCGATAATTTTTCAGTTCCGGTTGACACCGTGCGCGACGATTCCCAAGCACGTTTTTGTTAGCTCACAAGGCCGCCTGAGGTTTATTCGCTGACGCCTCGCTGTAAAAATGCGCCTCTCCATTTCAAAGATATCTAGACTACTGTACTAAGTCGGTTACATCACAAATGCGCGTTGGCCTATATCGATGAATATGTATTTCTCCCCTGATTTCGAGACACACATGTAGGATTTAGCAGAGGTATTCATAGACTAGATGGCCAATCTCACGTTAAGATCTAGTGTTTCTTTCTCCGGGAATCCTATCTCTATTTAGACCACATATCAGCTCCGGATGTGTCACGCCGACCCTGGGAAAGTCCAGGCTGTTCAAATTGGGAAAGACCACGAACGCTCCGAAGTAACGCCAATTTTGAGTTTATCCAGCTATTATAGGATTTATAAAAGGTATGCGCAGATCGCACCTTCACTTAATCACTCACGGCACAAGAATACGCCGTTCGTCTGGAACGACGAGGCACAGCTTGCGCCATGGATCCACTTAAAGGCCTGTTTAACGCAGACTCCTGTTCTTGCGTTGGCCATAACACTAAACCGTTCCGCCTGTATTGTGATGCATCTGCTCATCAGTCAGCGCGGTTTTTAAATGCAGCTCGATGCCGAGCAGAAAGAAGCACCAGTCCCATTACTCTAAGTAAACAGCTTACAGACGTGCAGATCAATGGCGATAGTCGCGAGGGAATGCTTGCAGTAATCTATGCATTAAAACCAATTGCGGCACCACTTACTAGAAGCACTTAAAAATCGTAAGCGATCAATAAACCACTTAAGTACCCTTCTAGAAGCCAAGTGCCTGCGGCAAGGCAAATTACAAAGATGGGCGATTGCTATATCTGAGTATGGCTGTGACATGGAATAGACAATGGGCACACAGATGCAGCTGACCATTGTCACGCATCGGAAGATCCGCGCAGCAGGCACAGCGAGCAGGTGTGATCGCGGTCATTGAGCCATTACCCCCCACCCCGGCGCACGCTGGACACAGCACGGCTGTCGACTAGACAACGTACGGCCCTGCTAAATTAGCTGCCAGCGATCGCTATGGACGAGAACCCATAACTACCGCCGCGAGCTTGCGACAGATTTCCCATCCACGTTATCTGTGCTCAGCGCACTTCAAAAAACGGGCGATTCCATTTTTTCGCGCGTCTGTGACGTGCTACGTAAGCCGTTTAAGACAGTCAAACTCCCAGCGTAAAGGACGGCCATCCCAAGAGTGGGGAAAAGGGGGTCCAAGATTGGAAAAAAGCTAAGGTGAAATGGAAAAATAAGAAACACGAGGAGTCGGAAATCCACAAGAGGTCATTGTGAGCAAATGGCAATGTTCTTCAATCACAAGGTAAATCAGTCAAGGAGGCACTTAATACAAGATATACTCTGCGCCCAAGAAAAGAAGCGCAAGAAGATAGCTGCGAATCGTGAGACTTCGCCGCCTGATTGAAGTCCTAATTCTATTGGCCAGGCAGAACATTCCTTTTCGTGGACATCGTGAAGGTGTCAACGACAATAATCGCTGTAACTTTTTAGAACTGATTAATCATCAACAAAAATATGATTCAATCCTTCGGGAACATCTTAAGTCAGCATCAAAGACTGCAATGTATATTCACCACGACATTCAAAACGAACTTATTAATCTTTGTGCTGATGATGTCCGTAGGCAGATCTTGTGCATGCTCGACAAGGGTTACTTTTGCATTGTTGCAGATGAAACCAAAGACATCTCCGATGTGGAACAGATGGCACTGGTTATCAGATTTTTTAACCGAGCTAGCCAGTCAGTTGAAGAGCGCACCTCGAATCTGGTGTTATTAGAGACCGAGGATGCTACTTCAATTGACAATGCCATCACAAAACAGTTACAATCAAATTGATTAGATATCCACATGTGTCAAGGACAGACATATGATGGTGCAGCAGCAATGGCAGGCAAGACCAAAGGAGTGCAAACACAAATACGAAAAATAGAGTCGAAAGCTGTATTTATGCATTGCCATGCACATGCATTGAATCTCGCCATTATCAGCTCGTGCCAGAATACATACATTAGGAACATGTTTGGCACGCTTGACAAGCTGCATATATTTTTTACAGGTGCAAAGCGAAATGCTGTGCTCGAAAAACACAAGGCAAAATCGAATCTCTCTGCATCAGATAAAAAAAGACGCTTACAAAGTCTCTCTGAAACAAGATGGGCGAGCCGAAAGGGCGCCATAGCGTCTTATCTTGCACTGTCTGGAGTAGTTGGAGATGCACTTGAAGAACTCAAGAGCAAACCTGGTATGGACAACTCTACAGTGACAGAAGCAACTGGTTTTCTGGCCAGCATCGCATCCTTCGACTTTGACATTTTGAATGTCACCAACACGTTCGTAAATTACCTCCAATCACCGCAAATAAATTTATTAGTTTCGTAATACAGCTCAAATCGTATATGATGATCTTTCAGCTATGCGAAATGATTAAGTTCTTGGGCTTGTTGAATAAGGCAATAGATAAGGCAGAACTTGACGGTTTTGAAGTCCCCAAGCTTATGAAACGCAATCGGCGAGATGTTGACGGAGAGTCTTTAGAAGATTACTATAGGCGTGTCCTCTTCTTTCCATGTCTGGATGAACTCATAAATGACTTCAATGAACGGGTTCTGGGACAAAATGCTGACTTGACATCAGCTTTTGGACTTTTTTCTTCACAGTGCTTATTTCATAACAATCATGACACGTCTATGCACATTGAAACACTAGCAAGGATCTATGGAAGTGATCCTAATCCAGATGTAGACACGTCACTGTTACAGCCAGAGTATCGACAGTTCCAACTATGGCTGGAGAACAAGAACCTTTCATCAACGGACAAAAGTCAAATCGATCCCATATATCTGACGAACCTCATCGTTGATTGTCAGATGGAAACGACGTTTACAACTATAACAACCCTTCTCAAAATTGTACTTACCTTAGCGCTTACTAGTGTTTCAGCCGAACGTTCATTTAGTGAACTTCGATTGTTGAAAACTTACTTACGATCAACTATGACTCAAGAAAGTCTGTCTTCTCTTCTAATGATCAATGTCAACAGAGACATTAACATAGACATTGGCAAAGTAATTTAAATGCTTTTCCCCGAAAACATCCACGCAAATTAGAGTTCCTTTTAGAAGATTGAAAAAAGTAATAGACCATAACTAACGATGCAGAACTTAACTGATTTGGTAAGTGATTCTATAATACAGTTCTAGTGTTTATCATCTTTAAATATTTTACCCTCATTTTCAGGTGTTATCTCAATAACATCATTTTGTATTAACAACATGCGTCATGTAACCAGCGCTCGAAAAGGCCGGTCGCCCGGTCACCCACTCGACCACTTAAGCACGAGTGAAACTTACCTAAACACTCATCTTCAGTCGCCCAAGAATGAACTGCTGGGCGATTACCTTTTTGCCAGGCGCGCGTTGGCCTATATCGATGACATATGTATTTTCTCCCCTGATTTCGAGACACACATGTAGGATTTAGCAGAGGTATTCAATAGACTAGATGAGGCCAATCTCAAGTTAAGAGCTAGTAAGTGTTTCTTTCTCCGGGAATCTATCTCTTATTTAGACCACATAATCAGCTCCGGATGTGTCAGCCCCGACCCTGGGAAAGTCCAGGCTGTTCAAAATTGGGAAAACCCACGAAACGCTACGGAAGTACGCCAATTTTTAGGTTTATCCAGCTATTATAGGAAATTTATAAAAGGGTACGCGCAGATCGCACTTCCACTTAATCTACTCACGCACAAGAATACGCCGTTCGTCTGGAACGACGAGGCACAGCTCGCCATGGATACACTTAAAGCCTGTTTAACGCAGACTCCTGTTCTTGCGTTGGCCGATAACACTAAACCTTTCCGCCTGTATTGTGATGCATCTGCTCATTCAGTCAGCGCGGTTTTAATGCAGCTCGATGACGAGCAGAAAGAACACCCAGTCCATTACCTAAGTAAACAGCTTACAGACGTGCAGATGCAATGGCCGATAGTCGCGAGGGAATGCTTCGCAGTAATCTATGCATTAAAACAATTGCGGCACCACTTACTAGAAGCCACCTTAAAAATCGTAAGCGATCATAAACCACTTAAGTACCTTCTAGAAGCCAAGTCGCTGCGCAACGCTAAATTACAAAGATGGGCGATTGCTATATCTGAGTATGGCTGTGACATGGAATAGACAATGGGCCCACAGATGTCAGCTGACGCATTGTCACGCATCGGAAGATCCGCGCAGCAGGCACAGCGAGCAGGCGTGATTGCGGTCATTGAGCCATTACCCCCACCCCCCGCGCGCACGCGGACCAGCAGCGGCCTGTCGAGCTAGACAAACGTACGGCCCCTGCTAAATTAGTCGCAGCGATCGCTATGACGAGAACCCATAACTACCGCGCGCAGCTTGCGACAGATTTCCCATCCACGTTATCTGACCTCAGCGCACTTCAAAAAACCGATCCATTTTTGTCGCGCGTCTGTGACGTGCTACAGAAGCCGTTTAAGACAGTCAAACTCCCAGCGGTAAAGGACGACCATCCCAAGAGTGGGGAGAAAAGGGGGTCCAAGATTGGAAAAAAGCTACGGGTAGAAATGGAAAAATTAAGAAACACGAGGAGTCGGAAATCCACAAGAGGTCATGTGAGCAAATGGCAATGTTGCTTCAATCACAAGGTAATTCAGTCAAGGAGGCACTTAATACAGAATATACTCTCGCCCAAGAAAAGAAGCGCAAGAAGATAGCTGCGAATCGTGAGACTTCGCCGCCTGATTGAAGTCCTAATTCTATTGGCCAGGCAGAACATTCCTTTTCGTGGACATCG
>NW_014578908.1:49090-51205 GCF_000485595.1 Priapulus caudatus
CCTTGCTTGACAAGGCCAGCATGGGAGAGATTGTTTCGAGCATCGTGATGGCTATTCAGCCTCTTATAATTCAGGATGTGACTGCCGCAGTGACCTCGGCTATGGAGGCTGCCGTTAGCCAGCTGCTCCACAGTGATGGCTTGGTTAGTCTTAGATCGCAGTCCCAAAACACTCAATTCGATCTGGACAGATTGGAGCAGTACGGGAGGGAGAGCATTCGCATTTATGGTGTGGAGAAAAATCTGGTCAGAACACCAAAGAGATCGTGGTGAAGTTGGCCAAGGATATTGGAGTTGATATTACCGAGGCTGACATCTCAACGAGCGTGTGGCAGGGAATGGTGACAACCAAGCGAGAGGGAGCACGACTATCATCACCAAGTTTGTGAGGCGTGATGTCAAAGTGCAGCTAATCAGGAGTAAGAAGAAGTTGAAGTCGTGTGACGCATACACGAAAGTGCTTGTTAATGAAGACTTAACACCGCTGCGCAGCAAGATGCTCCGTGAGCTTAAGAAGGACTCCAGCGTCAAGAGTGCCTGGACGATTGATGGCAGAATCTTCTGCAAGCAGCTCGTTAATGGGAAGGAGGAGACTAGAGTCATCGACAACACTAACGACCTCTGGAAAGTTGGGTGGAACGAAAAGAATGTTGTGGATCTTGGTTTCTACTGCTCCCCATAGGACAGGCCCGGCCCCTGCAAAGATGTCTTTCTTGAGTCCAAACAGGCTTTTGTTAAGTTTTTGTTTTTGAATGTATGTGGTTTACAGAGTAAACTTAGACTAGGTGTTTTAGATAAAGTTGTTCAAGATTTTGACATTGTATGGTTATCAGAAACTAAATGTGACAGTTTGTCCGATATTGACTGTATTCCTAGTTTTCAGCCTTTTGTCATGCCAGTGAAAGATGTTAAACACAAGTACGGAGGTGCGCACGGTATTTGTGTGTATGTTAGGTCATCATTTGCGAACCATGTAGAAGTTCTCAGTGATTCTTATTCTGAATTTGTGTTTTGGTTGAAATTTAATGGAAATGTTGTATGTGATCCTTTTATTCTAGGCGCCGTTTATATTCTTTGTGAAGGTTCACGTTATCATCATAATGAAATTTTTGACACTTTATCTGAGGACCGCATCAATTTCCGTGTTAGTCTTGATCTACCTGTGGTTTTACTTGGCGATTTCAATTCCAGAACTGGAATTTTGAATGACTTTATTGAGCTTGAAGATGTTGTTGCTTTCGAAGGTGGGATTGAGCTGGCTAGTGATGATTCCTTTAGTATTAAATCTGATCTGGAAAAGCACGTTAAAACAGACCGTTGTAGCAAGGATACATTTAATAATAATAATGGGTACAGTTTAATTGAGCTTTGCAAAAGTCTTGATTTCAAAATAGTTAACGGTAGATTTGGAAGTGATGAAGGTATTGAGAACTATACTTGTCACACTGCTAAAGGGGAAAGTGTGGTAGACTATGTACTGGTATCTCCCACTCTATTGCTGAAAATCACTGATTTCCATATTGATACTAGGGATAAATGTTTATCTGATACCCATAGTGCTGTCTCTGTCCAAATTTGTTTAAATTCAAGTTACCAGCTCACTTTAGAATCTGAGGTTAATCCTATTTGTGAGGATCCAGTTAGTTTGTCTGATGTCTCATATGAACCTCTTAAAACTCAGTGGAATAATGATCTTAGAGTTGATTATAAAAATGCATTTGACGTCGATGATATGTTGGCTATTGATGAAAAGCTTGGCAACATAGATTTAACTCAAGGTGAATTGGATAGTATTGTTGATGATATAAACAATATTTGTATTGATACATCTAGATCGCTTGGTATGTGTAAACATTTGGCACATGTACGTAACTCTAGTAACAAACGTCGTCCACAAAAAGATAATAATAAGCCTTGGTTCGATAAGTCATGTGATTTAAAGAGGAAGGAGTATTTACGAGATAAGCGTAAATTGAAAAAGGTGAATACTAATGAGGCAAAATCTGAATTAAAAAGTAAAGCCAAAAAGTATAAGAGATTTATAAGGAAGACTTATAGAACCTATAATAAAGACTTGCATTTAGCTATGCGGAATTTGAAAAGCAGTAAACCTAAG
>NW_014578909.1:0-10267 GCF_000485595.1 Priapulus caudatus
ACACACACACACACACACACACACACACACACGCGCGCACACACCTCTCTCTCTCTCTCAGACACATACACACTCCCTCTCAGGTTCTCTCTCTCTCTCTCTCACACACACACACACACACACGCGCGCACACACCTCTCTCTCTCTCTCAGACACATACACACTCCCTCTCAGGTTCTCTCTCTCTCTCTCTCTCTCACACACACACACACACACGCGCGCACACACCTCTCTCTCTCTCTGACACATATCCAGGACATTTGAGTAAAAAGTGCTCCAGGGTCTCCAACTCTCCTTTCCCACAAATTAAGAATTTATCTTCACCTCCCCAGTGTCTAGTTCGTTTATTTAGTGGCAAGCACCCCGCTCTGCATTGAAAGAGTAGGCTACTCCCAAGTCTATTCTCATAAAAGGACTCTTTACCAGGCGTCTTTTTTTATTTATACAATCTTAGCAAACTCTTGTTTTCTATCCCTTTTTTTCCAGACGGTAGTAGGCCTTACCACTCTGTTTAATTGCTCTTTCCACTCTAACATTCCATTCTTTAATACCCCCCGTCTAGACTCCTATCCGAGTCAAACTTTGTTATAAGGAACCTAGTTCTCTTCTTCCAGTCTGATCTGAATTCGCCATTGCTTCCGCTATCTGTTTACATTTACGTTCATTATTAATATATTTTATCCTGGCCCAATATTTAATTTTACATTTTGCTTCTCTCTTTTCAAAAATTGACCATCCCATCTCCCCTCTAATACTCGCCAGTCCCACATAAGAAGGTGCCCCTAGTAACTCCCTTCCCAGCTGGTTTTGAGTCCTGTCTAGTGCTTGGAGCGTGGACGTTCCTCCTTTTTTATATTTAAATACTAAGGCTTCATTTGTATACGTCAGTGCAGGCACTGCAACTGCTTTCCAAAGCTCCCTACCCACCCAATATCTATTGAAACTATAGAATGCCTTTGAAGCTATTGCTCCCCTGTATTTCCTTGCTTTTTTCCGTACATCATCCTCATGCTGTTGTAAGCAGTTTTCGATATTGTCACTAAGCTGTACCCTCAGGTAAGTGTATTCAGATACTTTACAGCTTTGCTTTACAGTACCAGCTTTCCTGAGTTGTACGAAGGGGGCGCTGCATGCAGTTTGGACATTGAGTATGTTCTATTGTTGATAGCGAGAAGGTTGTTCTGTCAAATCGTGTAAGTTTGAAATATATACCATTTAATTAATTTTAACGCAACTAGTTAACCATGTTTAATGTCTTAGCCTCGAAAAGTGTCTCATATACCTTGCCACATTTTTATCTTTGGCTCAGTAACTGTATTATGTATATGTTTTAGTGCCAGCAGTAATAGTAGTAGGGCATACGTGATGTCCAACTAGCTCTAGTACTATAGCCCGCGGATCGCTGCCGCAGGGCTATAGCACATGAGCGCATAGCTGTAATCTAAGCAAATGGTCGGACTGGTCTTAACAAAAATTTATCCCCAAAACGCAAAATGATCGGGCTTTTTAACACTTATCTATCAACATGGACATCTCACCTATCTTTTTGAACACTTCCACAACTTTACACCAGGTATTTATGCTGTTATTCCTCAAAGTCAGCACTTATTGAAATTACATTTCAAATCATGTGGCGTGCGCACCGGATATGTTGGCAAAACGCAAGGCAGGCTATTGTGCGTGAAAGGGTGCATGTATTATTAACGGGGGTGGTGGGTAAACTCGCCCTGATGCGCCAATGTGCGCACAATCGGGAGCACAATCAGGAACACCCCCGTTAATAATACATGCACCATAGCTGCTTTGCGTTTTGCCAACATATCCGGTGACATTACGCGTGCGCACGCCACATGATTTAAAATGTAATTTCAATAAGTGCTGACTTTGAGGAATAACAGCATAAATACCTGGTGTAAAGTTGTGGAAGTGTTCAAAAAGATAGGTGAGATGTCCATGTTGATAGATAAGTGTTAAAAAGCCCGATCATTTTGCGTTTTGGGGATAAATTTTTGTTAAGACCAGTCCGACCATTTGCTTAGATTACAGCTATGCGCTCATGTGCTATAGCCCTGCGGCAGCGATCCGCGGGCTATAGTACTAGAGCTAATGTCCAACATGCTTTCGTACATGCCGAGTAGGCTACATTGCTCAGATTTAGGCGTGTTTTCTAGTTTGTTGGTGCCTAGCTAATTGTAGTGGACAATTTATAATTATCTGGCAAATCAAGTCATTATTATTAACGTTACCGGTACTTTTACTATTTGCCATTTTTATTTTCTCATTCCACACCTGTGTTAAATAAGTACATACTGCAATGAAATTTGGGCCATAGTGTTAGTAGTAGTACTGTTACATCATCTACACACAACCTAGGTCTAGAACTATATCCCTTCGATCTGCCACAGGGCTATAGCACAAACTATGTTGAATATGGGCAACAAAACTGCTCCCACGAGGAACGGATCACAGTACTGAGTACGCAAATTGATCGGGCTTTTAAACACTTAGGCCTAGTTATTTATCTACATGTCATCAGTACATGGACATCTTACCTAACTTTTTGAACAGTTTCACAACTTTACCCCATGCATTTATTAATTTACTCCTCAAATTCTTCCCACTACATGCAAATTCCGTTCAAATGCTTGCGTACGTGGGTAACGTTATCCGAAATGCAAAAACATGGAGGCAGCCAACTGGCACTTTTCTAAACATAAACATGTTACCTGGCAACCTTGTATCAGCGCCAGTGCTATACCCACACCCCCATGTCAGAGTAATAGGCTGCCCTCGTTACCTCCGCCCAACGGAGTTGGAGGAGGTTATGTTTTCGGTCTCGTGTGCGTGTGTTAGTGTGTTCGTGTGTTCGCGCGATCGATATTAGCGCGTCAGCCAGCGAGCCAACGAGCGTGTACATGTGCGCGAGCAGCAAGCCAGCGTGTACATGTCAGTACGCTGGCGTATATCGTGGGTTATTCGTGTGTTCGTGAGGCGTATGGCGTATGTCGCTGGCGGAGGTATGCACTCTCCATGAGTGCACTCTGTCTAGTTTTTTCTGTGATCCGTTCCTCGTGGGAGCAGAGGGAGCAATTTTGTTGCCCATATTAAACATACTTTGTGCTGTAGCCCTGTGGCAGAGCAAAGGGCTATAGTTCTAGAGCTACACACAACCCATCTTATAAACTTAGAACTATGCCATCTTCACATTCCACCTACATTGTATTTATGAATGGGAAGTGGCAGTACAAGGTGGTGTAAAATAGTGTGGTCAAAAATGTGCTAATGCGGATTTTGTTGCGTGAAGGCAGTATAATGTATAGATCTTCATATCAATCATTCTTATGTCCAAGGTGCAGAAGTGAATGTTGTCTTTTTTATTAAATATTTATTTATGTTTCTGTTTAACAGGAGATGAGGTCACTTGGCATTTGGAGTTATCTTCTGTGATACCAAACACTTACAAGATTGTTGGTTGTGGAATGCCAAGAATGCTAGGTATGGACACATTCTGCATGGTTAAAATCCTGTGTGGAGTTTCTTTTGAGACTTGACAATAGTTGTATAGTAAATGGCACCAACAGTTATTACACACACATATTCATCACATACATTCACACACTAGACTGTATGGGTAACTATTAATTTTGCTAGATTAGTAAAATGACAACAACATCAGATGTTAGGCGTCGTCGTTAGATTCCGGCATTGTCTGCATTCTTCCCAGCGTTTTAACGCATGTCACCTCAGACATGCTTTCAAAGCTAAAGCTAATTTACGACATCTATAAATATTCAACATTCCCTAATTAATGTGCCTTAATTTCCAGGTGTGTTTACTTTTAATAATCTCATGTTGTGGTGTCCTAGCTTGATGTATATAATATGTCTCTGAATTGATCGAGTTTATCTGTGTATTGGGTTCACATTCGACATGCCTAATCTCTAATTAGCAACTGGGGATGAATTGTCTGATTGCCCAACATGCCTTTTGAAATCCCTGTGAAGAGCCCTGATATAATAATAAAATTTTCCCTGGTCTCCATATCATAATGTGGCTGACAGCAAAACAAGTTCAAGAATCTCCACATTGTAATAATGAGAGTTCATGCATTTTAGTAATAAAGGTTTATCGCATCCCCACAGTATAGGCCTAATATTAGAAAATTTAGCGTGATAATGACAAATCTTTGACCATGCCTACGTAACGATGATGATCGTTGAAATGCGCTCCCGTCAATTTTTGTGACTCCCTTCCACACCGCGCACGAAGCCGCTTCACTATCGTCGTTATCGCTCGCAGATCTTTGACGACGTGCAGACAACGAAGCCGAAGAACAGTAGCCGAGCGACGCCATGTCGGACTTTGAGGGGAACTGCGACGACGAGGGCGACGGCTTCCAGCGCGAGAGCATCGGCGAGGACGACTACTACGCGTTCCTGAACCTGCCACGCTCGGCGAGCACGAGCGAGATCAACAGCGCGTTCCGGCGCGCGAGTCGCCTCTACCACCCGGACAAGCACCCTGACGACAAGGTGAAGGCCGAGGAGATGTTCACGCGGGCGAAGCGCGCGCACGAGGTGCTGAGCGACGAGCGGCGGCGCGCCATCTACGACACGCTCGGCGTGAAGGGCCTCGAGACAGACGGCTGGGAGGTGGTGCAGCGCACGAAGACGCCGGCGGAGATCCGCGAGGAGTACGAGCAGCTGGCGCAGGAGCGCGAGGAGCGGCGGCTGCAGCAGCGCACCAACCCGCAGGGCACGTTTGTCGTTGGCGTCGACGCCACCGACGTCTTCGAGAGGTGAGGGGATGATGAATGCGTGTTATTTATGCGGTGAGGGGATGCGGGCGTGTTATTTAGGCAGTGAGGGGACGCAGGCATGTTATTTAGGCAGTGAGGGGGCGCAGGCGTGTTATTTAGGCGGTGAGGGGACGCAGGCGTGTTATTTAGGCGGTGATGGGACGCAGGCGTGTTACTTAGGCGGTGAGGGGATGCAGGCGTGTTATTTAGGCGGTGAGGAGACACAGGTGTGTTATTTAGGCAGTGAGGGGACACAGGTGTGTTATTTAGGCAGTGAGGGGATGTAGGCGTGTTATTTAGGCGGTGAGGGGGACGCAGGCGTGTTATTTAGGCAGTGAGGAGACGCAGGCGTGTTATTTAGGCGGTGAGGGGATGTAGGCATGTTATTTAGGCGGTGAGGGGATGCAGGCGTGTTATTTAGGCAGTGAGGGGATGCAGGTGTGTTATTTAGGCGGTGAGGGGATGCATCATGCAGGTGTGTTATTTAGGCAGTGAGGGGACGCAGGTGTGTTATTTAGGCAGTGAGGGGATGCAGGCGTGTTATTTAGGCAGTGAGGGGACGCAGGTGTGTTATTTAGGCAGTGAGGGGATGCAGGCGTGTTATTTAGGCAGTGAGGGCACGCAGGCGTGTTATTTAGGTAACGAGGGGGAGTGATATTACGTGGGTAGCGACAGCGTTGATGGCAGCGTTGTTGGTGGACGTAATAGCGTTGTGTGAGCGATATGTGGGCTGCAGCGGTAATGGCGTTGATGGCGTCCTCGCGTAGACGCTGGCACGGTCACATCGTCACGCCGTCACATGGTCCATCATCACCACAGCAGTGTTGCTAGTGGCATTATGCTTGCAGCCTATTGTAACGGTCTCCTTCAATGAAATGCTTCACATAGCAGACTAGCCTTGGGGGCCACGTTGTCAAAAACATAGATAGTTATGATTATCAAAATGTCATAACCTTTAAATAACAGTCCCATTTCGAAATTAATGACGTCACGATGTCATAGCCAGCGCGTGGTATTTCGGACAGCCGGCCGCGGGCGCGTATCACAAAGTGTCGTAGCGTAGGTGTCGGTAGTGATGGCAGATGCTATGATATCTCGCGCTGACTCTTGTTGTCGTCACGTGATCTCGGCAGGTACGTCCCCGACGACGAGGAAGAGTACGAGCACAGCCGCCTGCCGAACCTCGAGATCAACCAGATGGCGCTGACGCAGTCGATCGACGCGATGCTCACCAGCAAGGACACGGTGACCGTGCAGGGCAGCCTGAGCGTGCACAACGGCACGGGCAACGGCAGCTTCAGCGCCGTCTTCCGGCGCATCTTGTCGGCGCGCTCGTGGGGCGAGGTGGGCGCGTCGGCCGGCAGCGGGCCGGGGCTGCACTGCAAGGCGTACACGACGTTCGCGAACAAGATGTTCGCGACGATGTCCGGCAGCATGCAGTTTGCGGCGGCGGGCGTGCGGCCCGCGGCGACGGCGATCGTCGGCCGCCACCTCGACACGCACACGCTCGGCTACATCGCGTGGCGCGCGGGCTCGCCGGCGTCGCTCACGACGTGCCTCGTGTGGGACACGAGCACGCACCACGCCGCCGTGTCGCTCTGCTTCGGCGTGCCGACGTCGTACGCGATGCTCGCGTACACGCGCCGCTTCGAAGCCGCCGACGCGAAGCTGAGGCTCGCCGCCAAGGTGGGCACGTTCGGCGCGCTGCTGGAGTACGGCGCCGAGCGCAAGCTGACGGCGCACAGCTCGCTCGGCGCGACGATGAGCGTCGGCGTGCCGTCCGGCGTCACGCTCAAGGTGAAGCTGCACCGCGCCAGCCAGACGTACGTGTTCCCGATCCACCTCGCCGAGAGCGTCGTGCCGGCGGCGGTGCTGTACGGCACGGTGGCGCCGCTCGTCGCCTACTACGCGGCGCGCGCGCTGCTCTACCACCCGTGGCTGCTGCGCCAGCGGCGGCGGCACGCCGAGGAGACGCGCGAGAAGCACGCGACGACGCTCGCGCAGCGGCGCCGCGAGGCCGAGGCCGCCGTCGCGCTAATGGCGGCGACCGTCGCGCGCGTGCTTGAGCTGGAGACGCAGCGCCACGGCCTCGTCATCATGCAGGCGTGGTACGGCCTGCTCGTCACCGAGACGAGTCGGCAGGCGGCGGGCAAGGTGATCGACGTCACCGTGCCGCTGCAGTGCCAGGTGAAGGACTCGAAGCTGGTGCTGCACGAGGGCACGAAGGCCGGCCTGCCGGGCTTCTACGACCCGGCACCGACGGAGGAGAAGTCGCTGCACGTGCTCTACCGCTTCCACGACGTCGTGCACGAGGTGACGATGCCCGACGCCGAGCCGCTGCGCATACCGAAGCAGTCGCACAGGATACAGACACAGGAGTAGTGGCGGTAGTAGCGAGCGATAGAGACGAGCCACGCGCAGGAGCGACCGAGATACGAGATAGAGACACGAGGCTTACGGAGAAGGCAGATGCTGGGGATATGTGCACTGTGAGTGGCGCAAGCCGAGTGGAGTAGTGGCGGAGAAAACAGATGCTCAGTGTGTAGAGACCGTACGCATGAAGTAGTTTTGGAGAAGGTACACGCTCAAGATAGGAGCTGTGAAATAGTGGCCATGAAAGCAGACAAGCATGGAGATGTCGCATGGAGATAGCCAAATTTAGCAACAGTTGGTTGCATCCACAAGCGGCAGGGTGTAATGGCGGGAATACGCTTCACACCAACATGCTTGATCTCGGTCAGTAGCGTCGAATACAGTATTTAGAGTCAATATTCAAGCAAAGGCTCGACGATCGTAGCAGTAGTAGTTGCGTTGAGCACTCACGGCCGGTTCACTGTCGATGGCATAGCGGTATAGTTCGGAATAGAGTCGTCACGGACACAAATTGACTTCGGTAGCAGCTCCTGCATCAGATTGCGTGTGTTGCTGCTGAGAATTGTGGGGTTTCCACGTTGGAAATTCTTCATACCGGTGTTTGACTGTGAGGGCAGTAGAGTGGAAATTCACCATTATCACATTCAACTGTGTTCCGTGCGTTTTCGTACGTGTACAGCATTGAACTAATATGACAATGTTTAAATGCAGCCATGCGCGACATGTGAGTCGAGTGTAGTCCAGCGATGTGGATTTCACTGTGATTGAGAGACAAAATGACACTCGCTGATAGGTGCTTCCTTGTATATCTATCTTCCTGTGTTATGTCATGTGTTGTTTAGGCCTGCGGTTATTTATGCTTGTAACGTTGAAGTAGACGGCGAGTGTTTTGAACACTGTTTTTTTTAGTGTTGATGCTGTTACTGTACAATAAAAAAAAAACTGAGTTACATCTTTGCATAATCTTATATCATGAGACACAATGGAAACTTTTTTAGATACCAGGTGCAATCAGCAGCAGGCAAAACTATGCTAGGTGACTTGGAAGGTACCACAATCCGTATTACACTAGTATAGTCTTACTTTCTAATATGTAGCAACCACGTTTTTGCCTAGCAGTGGAATTATTCATAGTATGGATTGGATATCGCAAGACGATATAATCACAAAAAATTGGTTTTTTAATCACCAAACGATATAACGTGACTTAATTGTAAACACAAACAAAAAAGTTTATTATTGTCAATAGACACTATATTGTGCGCATTCGATTCCTTGATTATTGCAATGGGTTGATATACATGGCCGGTGATTTTTTACATATTGGTACAGCTGTTACTATTAGACTTTGGCACTGACGGATATACAAATTTATTACATAATTTTATATGGTTTTCTTCAATATACGTGAAGCTTTGGAGCTATGTGAAGCACTTGGAGGTCATATGAGAAACCGAGGAAAATATAGTGAACACTGAGAGGTAACACTTGCAACGCGTAATACGGGTGTATTTCATTGGTCGTTGCAGAAGTAGTTAATCCATATCATTAGCTTTATATATTTATGATCCCATCGCAAGTGTCTAGAACATGATTATCACAAGGTATCGCCAAAGGAATGAAGTTATGTTAACACGTTATATACAGTGATTACGAGTGCACGCGTGTATCACGTGTACATTCACGCTAGCGTACGCACACACGAGACGACTACTGGGGGATAATTACAATGAGCTTATGATAAAATACGAATGCTGATATATTCGATTGAGACATCTTCACGTGAGACGCGAGAAAGAAAATAGCATTGTCTTCAAATGAGACATTACTTAGAACGCAAAAGATGAGTGGCAGTGTATTCAAATGAGACATTACTTTGAACGCAAAAGGTGAATGGCAGTGTATTCAAATGAGACATTACTTTGAACGCAAAAAGCGAGTAGCATTGTCTTCAAATGAGACATTACCTTGGACGCAAAAAGCGAGTAGCAGTGTCTTCAAATGAGACATTGCTTTGAACGCAAAAAGCGAGTAGCAATGTCTTCAAATGAGCCATGTACATATGTGCATATGAGAGGCGATAAAGCATAAGATGATATCTTGAAACGAGACGCGTATCTGCGTATGAGAAGCGATTAAAGACGTTGCGAAGGATGTTGTGACGAAGTTAACCGCTAGAGCCGGCGCCTGTACAGTAGAACAATGGCGGCGCATCCCACGCCGAATAGGATCGCACCCAGGAACGTCGTGCCGATGGCGAAGTCCGTCTTGTTGAGGCACATACTACTTGCTGATAGCTCCGAGCTATCACGCGTCTTCTCTGTGTGCGAGAGAGAGAGAGAGATAGCGATGAGAACTTAGCAGCGGTACCAAAAGTAGATAGGATGTCTCTAAACTGGTATTTCCGTTTCCTTTCCTTGAAAGATGCATCTGGTGTGATATCAGCATGCGACGCATTATTTTTAGTATCCGTGGCCCTCGAAGGAGGATCATAATTGGAAGCTATGAGACGGCGACTACACAAGGAAAAATAACCCATCTAAACGAAGCAAAACCATCGGGGTTTTCAAGCGCAGAGTTATTTAAACCCGTATTCTGTGAGACATCGCGTATACATCTCTCACGACTATTAATACAAGTTGTTATCCCCGTGTGTATACGTACCTGGTTCGGCATACGTCACATCTTCTTCCGGCATTACGATAACAACGCCGTTGAAAATTCGCTCTTCGGCCGCTCGCTCCTCCATCTTGGACTCCGGCGCCTCTCTCTTCTTCCTCGATCCACATGTTTGCTGCAATTAAATTAACACACAGTTGTAAATAATAGATATCTGAGGTATCCGTATGGGTCGCCTGTATAAAACCAAAGGATTTACGTGAAAGAGATTCCAAGGTAAAAGTGTCTTTCTTCATTGAACAACCAAGTCATCGGAAAATGCGCATGCAACCGTATAAATATAGGTATGTGTGCGCGTGAGTGTGTGTGCACGTACGTGAGTGTGTGTGTGCGCGTGCGTGAGTGTGTGTGTGTGTGTGTGTGTGTGTGTGTGTGTGTGTGTGTCGTGTGTGTGAGTGTGTGTGTGTGTGTGTGTGT
>NW_014578909.1:10277-16858 GCF_000485595.1 Priapulus caudatus
CCCCCCCCCTCCACACACACGCACGCACACACACATACCCCCCCCCTCCACACACACTATATGTCATAGTAGCGCTATATGCGCAGACTCGGACATGCGAGCCCCGATGCGGTGGTTAAGCATCAGTATGGATCGGTGGTTAGCAGCAGCAGAGCTTCTTAATGGCAATGATTACTGCATGGGCGCCGGGGCGCAGTAGATGTAACGCGGCTGGCCGAATATGAGAATAATCAGCTTTGCGCATCACGATCAGCGCGGCGTGCCAAATGCGAGAGCCGGAGCCAGAGATAATCGTTGAAACAATATTTACTGCAGCGGATTTACACACTGGCAATCAATATTAATTAGCCATCGCCTGCCTCCGGCTTGAGAAAACCACCGAGATGATACCCGCGAACGGATATGGATTCTGATAGCATCTCTCTCGCGGACGTGGGCACGTCTGATATGGAGTGATGAGAAACTGGAGAAAAGTATTACGAGACGATCGGTGTACGGACATATAGCGAAGACCTATACGGGCGATAGTATACTACATCATTATTACCCGCTGATATATGGGCGCGTACGGCCATGTGCGTGGCCGTTCATGTCTTTGTGTTTGTGTGTGTGTGTGTGTGTGAATGTGTGTGTGTGTGTGTGTGTGTGTGTGTGTGTGTGTGT
Organism: Priapulus caudatus; assembly: GCF_000485595.1. Classification (NCBI taxonomy): domain Eukaryota; kingdom Metazoa; phylum Priapulida; class Priapulimorpha; order Priapulimorphida; family Priapulidae; genus Priapulus; species Priapulus caudatus. The sequence goes on from NW_014578909.1 coordinate 10,941, forward strand.
GTGTGTGTGTACGACGCATGTGTGAGTGTGTGTGCGCGACCACGTGGGTGTGGGCGCGTACGTGGGTGTGTGCGCGCGCGTTTGTGTGTGTGCGCATGTGTGTGTGCGTGTGCGTGTTCGTGCGCGCACGTTTCTGTGTATAAAACATGACGAGAAAGTTGTAATCATATATTGTGAAGCCATATTTCGTATGATGATAATTTTTAATGAAAGCTACCCTAGCGTACATGACACGTGTACTCAGAACACTTACAGGGTGACATTGGTCGAAGCATATTCTGCATTGGCACTCATAGTATACGTTCTCGATGTCAGGGAACTTGAATGCCTTAAACCTGAAATAAAGCGCACGGTTACGTCACTGGTTCCAATATTCAACACTGAACTCAATCGTACGTGAATCACGTGGTGACACTCTAATTTATCAAATTCACGGTGTGTGAAATACGGAGGGTGAACAGATTTGATTATCCATGTATTAATTACCATTTACGCACAACAACTCTCCACGACATGTCTCTCACGATAAAACATCCAGTGATAATTTTATATTCAATCGGGTACACAATTTAGGTGTAAGCAATCAGTTATTGTGTGATATTGTGCTATTTGAGTGCTTGCTTTCTACCTCTTAAATCTTACCTGGCGAATGCCATTGTCCTGTCATCGATAATGTCTGTTCTCTTCTCCTGCTGCCCTATAATCTTTCGATTAGCTGAGCATCTACAAGGAAACGTGCATAATTTTTAATAATGAAATCCATCATATCATATTATCTGTAATTATGTACTACCGATAACATATATTTAATCAGGGGTGAATAAAAGCAATCAACCACTAATTTCATATATTATATTTATGACGATATTTAACTTGCCATCATTAAATTTCTTATTTGGAAATACTTATTGCCGTTATAACTGGTAAACTCCATAATCAGATAGATAATCTTAGTTAGAATGTTAAGAAGTATTACCTAGTTATATGGAAAAAAAACAACAACAACATGTATATAACATAAATATCAATAAATATAATAGTAGCAGATCGGCTCGAGATTTATATATGATAAGTAATGGCTACATTCGCAGTAGAATCTTGTTAATAGCAAGACACGTCGACGAGCTACTGTTTATTCAGCACGATACGATGGTGTCTGCAATCTTCTATGTGCCGTAGTCTGTATCAAAACCAGGCGACAGATGGCGAGATGGACACGGGCGATTTCTTGCCCACTGCTTAGCTATAGAACGATTGGTCACGTCACAGTAGACAGAGAATGGGAGATTTTTCCTTTTAATTCCGTGATAGAGTTGTTGTATTTACCCGTTCTCGTCGATGAGCTGAATGCGGTTCATTCCCATTCCGTCGTGAGCGAAGCAATCAAAGACAGACACGTCGAAATGCTCTGTGGACATATACGACGGTAACATGAGCAAATATTTCTGCTAAGCTTCTTGCATATCTACGCAAGCTCAGAATTCGGTAAAAAGAGGTGAGGAATTGCTCAATAACACGTTCCAACTGATGATGTCGATCGGTAGATGATATACATCGGTCGGTTATTCATAGATATATCGATCAGTTATTGATTAATCAATCGATAGATCGATTGCATTGGTATTTATTACCGCTATCCATGAGAGTAACGACGAGCGTCGCCAGCGCGCCTATTCTCAACTCGCTGGCGTCTGTACCGATGGGCGATTCTCCCTCGATCACGCTCATGAAGCACGTGGGTACGCCCATCTCTGACGTCACTTCCTGCAGCTGAAGCATCCTACATAACGTCAAAAGACACGCGTATCGATCAATGCGGTTCGCGCGAACTTTCAATTTTCACCTTTGGAATTCTTCCAATTGGAATTCTTCCAAACGATGTGTTATTATCTATAGTGGACGTATATCGGTTACAATGAGCTCCATACGTAAGATACCTATAGAAATAAATGTGATATAATGTGTGAGTATTGTGTGCAGAGGAAATGTGCGAGAGGGCTTACTAGTACGCCGTGCGATGTTGTAGTCAAAAGCGCTGACGGTGAGTCATTTAAAAGCTTGTGTAAATATTTAGTACGAATACTGGCCAGACTTAACTGGTGGGCATTATATTATTACAGCAAGTTTTCAGCATGTGTAGGAGCGTGTTCTTCAATACGCGCCCGAGTGCGTCTGTGCAAATATGCTTGGTATACGTATCCAGGACAGGCCATGACTAATAAGTAATAATTATGTAGGAGAGTACGAGTTGAATATGTCTATAAGCTCCTGATATCGACGTTTTATTCCAGTCGTATTTATACATTGTGCATTAATAAAAAATATCGTGAAGGAAATAGACGCGAGCTACTCACGGTACACCAAATCCGTAGCGGACGGTTTGCTCGACTGCTCCGGCGAAGTCGCAAGCCAGCGCGATCGCCTTGTCCCACTCCTCTATCACTCCTAGCTCGGCCTCATTCATCACCACGATCGAGTTCTTGTACGACACGGTTCCACCGTATTCGTCTACCTGTTTCACCGGGGGGCATTTGAAACACGTTACATATAAACCTGAAGCACAGTCTTGTATTAAAATACTGCCTATTGCTCGTATTTCACCTTTGCGCAAATTGTGTAACGCGTTGGGCGAGTCGATTAGGCCTAGCTATTTACTGTAATAGATATACGCGCGTAACTGGATTTGTGATAAAAATTCATGTAAATTACGCGAATAACGCATAAATTCTTCAATGTTGTTATCGAATTTAAACAATTACGTTATTACTTTCGTCAATTCATGTGATTCTTTCCGTCGGAGACAAACTTTGAGCTTGCGCTACAGCTAACGGATTCGTCGACGTGTTTCCACATGATGGTCAACCATGTTTGTAATTCCGAAAGTGATCGATGTTATATTTGCAACTGCCTTAAAAGACCAACAGCGTCAATCTCCTGTATCCGTGAGGAATGGGTTAGCTTGCGTGCTAGCCTGTGGCGTTTAACGCCGTCAGCTTCCCACGCTGTATTTGGGTGCGCTGCACCGCGATTCCCACCGCAATAGGTTAATCGGGGTTAATCGGACGGAACGGTTATCGGACACACGAGACACACTTACGCCATTCTTAATGGTTGTGCCGCAACCGTCAAGCGGCAACGATATCGTCACTTGGCGGCCGTTGTTACCCCTAATCCTGCACTGGTCGACCTTAAAGTTGCCCTTGGCGTACACGAGTCCGTCAAAGTTCTTTGATAGTGTCACGGTGGCGGTGATGGTGTTGCTTTCACGGTCGCACGTGACAACGGCGTCTGCATAAAACATTCAGAACTGTCGTAATTATAATTTGAGCCTTAAAATACTTACAATAGTAAAAAAAAAAAAATCACGTTTTGTTTATGGAGAAACACAAGATTTGTCCACGTGACGAATTATGATAATCGTAGTTGTTCGTGTTACGTGAACGTAGTGATATATAATATAACAATTTTTAATATTTAAATAATAGTTAGAGTAGTTTATATTTATTATTATGTTATTCATTTATTAAGTTATTATTTTTGTATTGGTAAGTGATTCATCCAGCAACGCTAACCCGAATATAGAACAAGCAGACGCGAAGGACCTAAATACAAGCATGCATACGCTAATGTAGAATACATAAAGCTACATATTTGCGCACCGGTTATAGTTTGCTTTCCTTCGGCGCTGCTCTCCACCTTGAATTCTGCATCGCCGCCAATGACCAGGGCAGCTAATCCGCTCGCAGGGGGTCTCTCGACGCCGTTGATGAAAATGGTTCCCCTTCCGCCATCGGCATCCGGTGTCTTCGGCACCAAACCGACGGACACCAGCTGCGAATCGTCCGTCCCCGAGCCCTGCCCGCGGCCGGACTGACCACTGCCGGACTGACCACGGCCGGACTGACCACTGCCGGACTGACCACGGCCGGACTGCCCGCGGCCGGACTGACCTTGGCCGGACTGCCCGCGGCCGGACTGACCACGGCCGGACTGACCACGGCCGGACTGACCACGGCCGGACTGACCACGATCGGGACGGGGACCCCGCGTGGCCGAGGTGAACGGATTGAACAGCTGGAAGTTGCGCGACGGGGGTGTCGTCGTTGGCGGCGGCCTGGGCCTAGTGAAGCCTGGAACAACCTCGACCTGCTGGCCGTCATCTGGACTACCGATGCTCAGCCGAGCATCGTCGCCCGTGTTTGCCCCGATGCCGCCGGCGGGGTAGACGGGGATGCCTACCGTGCCGCGGCCTGGCTCACCGCCGGCCAACGACTCGCCAGAATTGCCCAGATTAGCTTGAACCGTTATAGCATTGCCAGTCTGACCGTAGTTGCCACCTGTTTGACCAAAGCCGCTGCCTGTTTGACCAAAGCCGCTGCCTGTTTGACCAAAGCCGCTGCCTGTTTGACCAAAGCCGCTGCCTGTTTGACCAAAGCCGCTGCCTGTCTGACCAAAGCCGCTGCCTGTCTGTCCAGCGCCGCTGCCTGTCTGTCCAAAGCCGCTGCCTGCCTGTCCAAAGCCGCTGCCTGTCTGTCCAGCGCCGCTGCCTGTCTGTCCAACGCCGCTGCCTGTCTGTCCAAAGCCGCTGCCTGTCTGTCCAACGCCGCTGCCTGTCTGACCAAAGCCGCTGCCTGTCTGTCCGACGCCTCTGCCTGTCTGACCAAAGCCGCTGCCTGTCTGTCCGACGCCTCTGCCTGTCTGACCATAGTTGCTGCCTGTCTGTCCAGCAGTGCTGCCTGTCTGACCATAGTTGTTATCAGTCTGTCCAAAGCTGCTGCCTGTCTGTCCAAATGTGCTGCCTGTCTGTCTAACGCCGCTGCCTGTATGCCCAAATGTGCTGCCTGTCTGTCCAACGCCGCTGCCTGTCTGTCCAAAGCCACTGCCTGTTTGTCCAGCGCCGCTGCCTGTCTGACCATAGTTGCTATCAGTCTGTCCAAAGGTGCTGCCTGTCTGTCCAAAGCCGCTGCCTGCCTGTCCAAAGCCGCTGCCTGTCTGTCCAAAGCCGCTGCCTGCTTGTCCAAAGCCGCTGCCTGTCTGTCCAGCGATGCTGCCTGCCTGACCGTAGCTGCTATCAGTCTGACCAAAGTTGTTACCCGACTGTCCAAGAGTGGCCAGCCTTGCCTGGCCTCCATCTTGCCGTCCTCCGTTATCAGTGATTTCATGCAGACCTATGCTCTCCTTCGAACTCGTCGGGAACACGATGAATGAACGCTTTTGTTCTCCCGCTGTTCCGGCGGACGCCTCCTGCGTGTGTCCGTAAGGCAGCAGACCGCCCCGTTCCTTATTCATATCTATCGGACCGAACCGATGATGCATTCTGATGTAACCCTCGTCTTGTCCGCCGGTCACCCTGTCGAACGCTGAGACGGCCCTTCCGGCTCCGAAACTGCTCATGCCACCGTAGACCTGCGGCGTGGATTCACTGCCACTGAGATATTGGCCCTGTCCGAGATTACTCGCGCCTGAATTGACTTGGCCGAGTTGCTGGTATGAATCTGGCTGAGGCGAGAGACCCGCGTTCTGTGCGTTTCCCAGGCCGCCAGATCCAAATGAAATCGCGGGACCGTTATAGGATGCTGCGGGTATGGAAGCATCAAGGCCTCCAGGTTGGACTCCATATGTAATACTGGGACCATTGTAATCCTGAACGTTGTTGGCCAGCTGCTGGTTTCCGGCATTAACACCAACCTGGTAATCACCGCCCTGTCCTATCTGACCCTGGTAACCGCCGCCCTGTCCTATCTGACCCTGGTAACCGCCGCCCTGTCCTGTCTGACCCTGGTAACCGCCGCCCTGTCCTATCTGACCCTGGTAACCGCCGCCCTGTCCTGTCTGACCCTGGTAACCGCCGCCCTGTCCTATCTGACCCTGGTAACCGCCGCCCTGTCCTGTCTGACCCTGGTAACCGCCGCCCTGTC
>NW_014578909.1:17151-21571 GCF_000485595.1 Priapulus caudatus
CAATAACAAAAACATATCCTACGAACATTTCCAATAACAACAACATATCCTACGAACATTTCCAATAACAACAACATATCCTACGAACATTTCCAATAACCACAACAAGCCGGCAACATTCCCAGCAACGATACATCGTTGAGGCAATAACACTTCATCGCATTCCTGTTGTCAACGCGGAACCGACTTAGGTTTACGTGCCAACCAGGTGGCAGCCGCACTCGGGTAATTACCCCCGCGTCGCCCCGCCGTAACACGCTATTGTTCTTCTATATACACGACAACGCTGGATATTAGACTTATTCCAAAAGTCGTCCGTCTGCCGTCATCTTGCTCGTCACACACACTCATCACACGCTTGCCATGACTTACGGTGTCAGTCTATAGGTGGCATATATAGATTGTGACGCTTTCCGCAGTAAGGAGTAATAAAACACCTTGACAGCGATGTTACGCCCCGCCTGTTCGACAGCAGTCACGCCCACAGGTACACGCGGAGAGACGTGACCGCCCCCATCCACACACACGACAACGAATACACCCATCGGTTAGTGAGACGCACTTGACCTAATGACTTCGTGACTTCGCTGCCGCGAATAATTATCATATTGAATGAAATGAGTTTTTCAACACGCACGCACCGCAGGCTCCTGGTCGAAACGGACACGTGTGTAAGGGGCCACGACCTTTCCCAGCCTATAGTTTCGTCACAGGGTGACAGATGAAGCTATTCCTGATTCGTTCATATGATCTGATTTCGCTAGGCGTGAGAGAATTATTGCGTGGGCCGGCGAATGCGTTATTTACGCGATGCACTATGAGCTCTAGCGGCAGGTTTGTGCAGCTTTCTGCGCGCTTTGTTTGGTGGCGGATGATAAAGTTAATGGTTATATGCAAGATAATGTAATAATGGGGTTAATGGGCTCTTGTTATATGGTAGTGCCGCCGGGGCACCAGTTATAAATGCAAAGTGTTGCTTCAGTTGCCAGCCTAACTGTAAGTATATGTAATCACATTATCGGTCAAACGAAACCGAAGACGTGATGCTATTAGAAATGGCTGACACATCTGTATCTAAAGATTTCTAGTGCTTTCTAGGTCATGACCTCGCAAACGCGGATTTAAATTTTGGAGATTGTTTATGCACGGAATTCCATGCGACTATGCGATGGAATTTCAAAGGCTTAGGCATTTTCAGAGGATTCACCTACATTCGCTAGTCAACAGTAACATCGCCATGTTTTACACATCAGGATAACTGGACAGCTTAGACACTGAGCGCAAGATTAAATTAATGTACATGCTTAATGTTTTGCTTGTACCTACATCTTCCTTGCTGAATGTGCTCGTTCTTGCTGAATGTGCTCGTTCTTGCTGAATGTGCTCGTTCTTGAAACACTATAGCTATATAAATTTGTCACACGTTTCTACATACAGCAAAGCACCTTAAAGAGACCATGTATGAAAAAGGTATATGTATATCTATGATAACAATAAGCTAGCTCCACCGTGTGACCACTGGGTAGTAGGCCTACCTTCCATGGGGCTTCACACACACTTTTTACCCAAACACCCGTGAACACTATATATATATATTATATATATAGTAGATATCTATGGGCCATGCTACATATTGTACACAATTCCCCTTCAATTTCGTAGAACTTTTAAGCCATTCTGGGCCATGACCTCATCGTGCCACCTCAACAATCCGACCCTGCGACCCGCCGAATGCTCGTCTCAAGGATCGTGTAGGGAACCCAACATAGAAAACATGTGCGGTACTGTCTGGGCTCGAAACTGACAGCTTACAAATTGGTCATTTGACACCTTCAAACAAGACTAAATCGACTCGCCGCCGCGAGTTAACTATAATTGACTCAAATCCGCCGCCAGGTTTCGCACAGCCGACTGCAGACTATGGCCTTAATGACATAAGCATGGCTCGGCCGATTGTCGCCGCACACCTCTCCGCGAGTCAGCGCTTTGTACGCGCACCTTGCCGTGCTATCGTATCATCTGACCCCGATGTTCCGGCTAGTGCGCAGGCGACAGACCGAGCAGGGCGCCGTGAATGTGTTACAGAGGAAACACCCGGGATGAGCTGCTCATCGGCCACCCTCGGCCGAGTGACGTACACCGGCCCCTTGACCTCGGGCATCATGAATATGCAAATTCTTTCATCTTGCACGTAAGCATCAATTGGAGCGCGTGCGTGCGGTCGTTACGAATACGCGCGTAAGCGGCCAGGGAATGCCACCATTGTTCCTAACAATTGCGACGTTCCAGCACCAGGTACGAAATCTAGGTGTGTGCGTCTAGGTGTGTGCGAAATCTAGGTGGGTGCGTGCGTGTGTCTGTGCATTCGTGTGTGGGTGTGCGGGCGTGCGTTCGTCCGTTTGTACGTGCATTCGGGGTGGTGGCGGACGGGGGGGGGAGCGGACGGGGCGCGGGGCTTGTGGGATAAGTGTGTGTCCATACGGCTTCACCAGGAAAACACATGGTATCAACAGTATCAACTACTACAATTTCGTTCCTCTACATTTACGTTTGCTCTAACGTGGCACACGCTCTGTTTGTTCATCATTCATAGAAGTGCGGGAATAAAGATTGCCAGACAGGACTCTGAATTTTGGTAATTATGGCTAACAGCAAGCTCGGATGCCTGCGCGTGTATCTGATGAAGGACGTATCAGGCAGAGTAAACGTCCACTATTGTTCGGCATCAAGGAGGTTTCAAGATGTACGACCGCGCGAACCACCAACGCTACATGCGTTCATTATAGTCGGCGAACTTGCAGAATTCAAGGCCAATGACCGCTGAACTAACAGACGTATATAAGAAAATCACAATCGGTGCTTAATATCTATGACAGGGTCAGCTGAAAACGGCGCGTATAGCTTGCAGGCGTCAATGCAAGCAATGCCTACACACATTCCTACTGTTCTACATTTTTAAACAACGACTAACCCATGCAGACATTAAGCTCAAGGCCGTTTCGTCTAATGTCAATATATAAGTAGGGGGGAAGTGTCTGCGTAGGCCGTAGGGTAACACGTTTAGACCTTGCGTGCAACTACTTCAGGGTGATTCAATGAACTTTAGTACATCGCGTGTAGACATACGATGGAATTTAACAGACCAGGGTAATTGTCGTGGAATTGATGGCATGAAAAAAGACGCTTAACGTAATAGGAAATTCCTCAGCACTTGTTGGACTAAAACTACAAGTGACACATTGACAGTGAGACTTTAAATGATTGTCACTGAATAGAATGTAACTGAGTTTCCCATCTAAGTGTCGATCTACGTCTAATATGCTCGTGTTCGTAAGTAAAGTATATGTGTTCTAGCATTGCGCCAATTTTTTAGTGCTATTTATATCAACATCATTATATGATTGATGGATAGGCAGGTGAAGTAATGCCGTTGTACCGCCGAATGCCTAACACTTGCACTATTGCATTGTCCGCTTGCACATGGCGTTGACCCGGAGTATACATTAGGATTTTACGCGATCGAGTAACACGGAAGAATTATCATACTCTAACATCTTAATGGCAGTTACCACGCCAGATGACGTGCGAGAAATAGACCGCCGTCCGCGTGGGGCGGTTAGTAGCCGCGTCCAGTTAATACAACTACGATATTCGCGGTCCGGTGGCGTCTTCTGCGAAGCGCTCGGTTCGGCGGCCGCCATTTCGTGAAGTTAACAGCGAGCGAAGATCCTAACGCGACCGGGTAGCTTTTAAAACGTGTGTAATCGTTTAATCTATTACAATCAAGTAACCTTTCACGCGCTTGTGCGCGTAGGATAAAGCGCGAGTTTTGTCCGGCATAAGCGCTGCTAACCGGCAGCGACAGGCTCTTTTTCCGCAATGGCGTCACACGCACGTGTATAGCGCTTAGTACTGCCGGCCGCAGCTGCACTCTTGTACGCTAATTTCAATATGCACCGAATGAAAAATAGATGCATCGCAGTGCGCGGTACGGCCAACATGGCGGCTATTCAAACAATGTGATTGGAATGCCGGGAGTGTAACAGAAACTTTTCCGTTTTGCTGCACCTCGAGCTAGAGCGAAAATGTTTGCTGTCGATGTCTACATTGTCGTCTCGATCACACCGACCGAAGCTCAACGAGGGGTCAATTTAAATTGCTTGCCCAGCGAGACATAGTGAGCCTGTTGCTGGGCAGGGTCTGCTTCTGTGACTGAAGAGATTGATCTTAGATTCCAACGAGAACGAGAATGATCGCAGCGAATTAACTTCCAGCGCTTGCATCTCGCACCTTCCTTGATGGTTTTCATATGCAATGTGCAACATTTGAAAATATAAATCGAAACTGCATGTATTCAATTATAACTTCACGCGACGTAAGTAATAGTACAAACACCATCTGGATTTAGCTCTATACGACT
>NW_014578909.1:23028-35442 GCF_000485595.1 Priapulus caudatus
TATCTGACCCTGGTAACCGCCGCCCTGTCCTGTCTGACCCTGGTAACCGCCGCCCTGTCCTATCTGACCCTGGTAACCGCCGCCCTGTCCTGTCTGACCCTGGTAACCGCCGCCCTGTCTTATCTGACCCTGGTTCCCCAAAACTCTAAAATCACCCTGATTATTGTAGGCAGTCTGACCGAAACTGCTACCACCTCTGCCGTAGAGACCCCCCTGCTGTGATTGCCCCTGTTGCAAACCGACTCCTCGGCCTTGGTAATTCTGTCCAACTTGCCCGATAGGCTGTCCCACCTGTTGGAAGTTTTGCGGAACGAAACGTTGCTGCTGTGAGGGCAAGTATTCTTGCATTGGCATCTGCTGACCATTGAAACCACTAGACGACCTTCCATTTAAGTTGCCATATCCTCGTCCTCTGCCTCTTCCCCATTGTCCGTTTCCTCCCCATCCAGAGCAGAAACACGCCTACGAAGCAAAGTACGGTATAAGAGTACAGTGTAAAATAATCTAATGCTGATCGTAATAAATAGCCGTTTACATCGTCATTTATAGTTTTACAAAAAAAATAATATATAATCATTTGTTTAGTTGTGTAAAATCATATAACGAATAACTCCAAATTATTTAAGAACTATAGTCGTCTGACATCGCAAATAAATCTTAAATTCCGAACAACAATATCAAACAAAAATATCCCACCGGCACTCCCCGCAATAATATCCAACAACAACATATCCTACGCACATTTCCAATAACAACAACATATCCTACGAACATTTCTAATAACAAAAACATATCCTACGAACATTTCCAATAACAAAAACATATCCTACGAACATTTCCAATAAACAACAACAATATCCTGATTCGAAGCCTTTCCTATAAGCCACAACAAGCCGTGGAACAATTCGCCCAGCAAGCGATACATCGTTGAGGGCAATAACACTTGCATCGCATTCCTGTTGTCAACCCGCGGGACACCGACTTAGTTTACGTGCCAACCAGGTGGCAGCCGCACTCGTAATCTCCCCCTGGCGTCGGCACCCCGCCGTAACACGCTATTGTTCTTCTATAATACACGACAACGCTGGATATTTAGACTTATTCCAAAAGTCGTCCGTCTGCGCGTCATGCTTGCTCGTCAGCACACACATCATCAGCACGCTTGCCATGACTTAGCGGTGTCAGTGCTATAGGTGGCACAATATATAGATGCCGTGACGCCTTTCCGCAGTAAGGAGTAATAAAACACCTTGACAGCGATGTTACGCCCGCCTGGTTGCGACGGCAGCAGTCCGACGCCGCACAAGGTACGCCGGAGAGACGTGACCGCCGCCCCATCCCCGCCACAGCACACGACAACCGAATACACCATCGGTTAGTGAGCACGCAGCTTGAGCCTAATGACTCTCGTCGGGACTTTCGGCTGACCGGCGAATAATTATCATACTGAAGTGGAAGGTGAGATTGGTTGCACACGCACGCACCGCAGGCTGCCTGGTCTGAAACGGAGCACGTGTGTAAGGGGGCCACGACCTTTCGCCAGCCTACTAGTTTCGTCACAGGGGTGACGAGATGAAGCTATTCGCTGGAATTCTTCATATGAAATCTATTTCGCTAGGCGTGATGAGAATTTATTGCGTGGGCCGGCGAATGCGTTATTTACGCGATCGCACTATGAGGCTGCTAAGCGCCTGGTTTGTGGCAGGGCTTTCTGGCACCGCGCTTTTGTTTGGTGGGCGCGGATGATAAACGTTAATGTTATAGTGCAAGATTGTAACTAATGGGGTCTAATCGGGCTCTTGTTACTATGGTAGTGGCCGCCGGGGCAGCCAGTTATAAATGCAAGTGTTGGCTTCAGTTGGCCAGCCCCTAACTGTCAAGTATATGTAATCCACATGTATCGGTGCAGACCGAAACCCGAAGACGTGATGCCCGTATTAGAATATGGCTTTGACACATCTGTACTAACGATTTCTAGTGCTTCTAGGTCATCAGACCTTTCCGAAACCGCGGATTTACCAATTTTGGAGATTGTTTATGCACGGAATTCGCATGCGACTATGCGATGGAATTTCAAGAGGCGTTAGCATTTTTTCAGACCGGATTCACCTACATTCGCTAGTCAACAGGTAACATCGCCATGTTTTTTTACACATCAGCGATAACTGGACAGCTAGAGCCTTAGACACTGAGCGCAAGATTAAATTAATGTACTGCTTAATGTTTGCTTGTACCGTACATCTTCCTTGCTGGAATGTGCTCGTTTCCTTGGCTGAACTGTGCTCGTTCTTCGCTGAATGCTGCTCGTGTTCTTGGAAACACTATAGCTATAGTACAATTCTGCTCAGCACGTTTTCCTACATAACAGCAAAGCCCCCTTAAAGAGAGCCATGCTATGAAAAAGGTTAATGTTATCTATCGATAACAATAACTAGCTCAGCCGTGTGACCACTGGTCAGTAGGCCTACCTTTCCATGGGGCTTCAACACCAAACTTTTTTACGCCAAAGCACCGTGCAAGCACTAATATACTATATATATATCTATAGTAGATATCTATGGCCATGCTTACATATTCGTAGCAGCAATTCCCCTTCAATTTCGTAAGAACTTTAAGCATTCTGGGCATGACCTGCATCGTGCGCACCTCCACCCCCAATCGCGACCCTGCGACCGCCGCCGAACTGCCTCGTCTCAAAGGCATCGTGTAGGGAACGCCAACATAGAAAACATGTTGCGGTACTGTCTGGGCTCAAACTGACAGCTTACAAATTCGGTCATCTTGACACCTTCAAACAAGACTAATCGGACCATCGCCGCCGGCCGCGAGTTAACTATAATTGACTCAAATCCGCCGGCCTAGGTTTGCGCACAGCCGACCTGCAGACTATGGCCTTCATGACATAAGCGGCATGGCTCGGCGATTGTCGCCGGCACACCTCTCCGCGAGTGCCAGCGCTTTGTACCGCGGCACCTTGCCGTGGGCTATGCGTATCATCTGAGCGCCCGATGTTCGCGCGGCTAGTGCGCAGGCGACAAGAACCGAGCAGGCGCCGTGAGAGTGTGTCTGAGCAGAGGAATACACCGCCCGTTTTTATGAGCTGCTGCATCGCCCCCTGGCGCGAGTGACGTACACTGGCGCCTTGACTCGGGGCATCATCACATATGCAAATTCTTTCATCTTGGCACGTAAGGCATCAATTGGAAGGCGGCGTGCGTGCGGTCGTTAGCGGAATACGCCGCGCGCTGAAGCGGCCAAGGGCGGAATGCCAGCCTTGTTCCTAACCAATCGCGACGCCTTCGCAGCACCACAGGTAGGCCGAGAATCCTAGGCTGTGTGTGCACGCGCGTCGCGTGTGTCTGGTGCGGGCGTGCGTTGCTCCCCGGCGTTTGTCCGTCGGCTTCGGGGCTGGGGGCGGACGGGGGGCGGACGGGGCGCGGGGCTTGTGGATAAGTGTGTGTCCAAGCGTTCACGAAAAACACATGGTATCAACAGTATCAACTACAATTTCGTTCCTCTACATTTACGTTTGCTCTAACGTGGCATACGCTCTGTTTGTTCATCATTCATAGAAGTGCGGGAATAAAGATTGCCAGACAGACTGTGAATTTTGGTAATTATGCTAACAGCAAGCTCGGATGCCTGCGCGTGTATCTGATGAAGGACGTATCAGGCAGAGTAAACGTCCACTATTGTCGCATCAAGGAGGTTTCAAGATGGACGACCCGCGAACACCACGCTACATGCGTTCATTATAGGTCCGAACTTGCAGAATTCAGGCCAATGACCGCTGAACTAACAGACGTATATAAGAAAATCACAATCGGTGCTAATATCTATGAACAGGGTCAGCTGAAAACGGGCGTATAGCTTGCAGGCGTCAATCAAGCAATGCCAGACACCAATTCTACTGTTCTAATTTTTAAACAACGACTAACCCATCAGACATTAAGCTCAAGGCCCGTTTCGTCTAATGTCAATATAAGTAGGGGGAAGTGTCTGCGTAGGGTAACACGTTAGACCTGCGTGCAACTACTTCAGGGTGATTCATGACCTTAGTACATCGCGTGTAGACATACGATGGAATTTAACAGACCAGGGGTAATTGTCGTGGAATTGATGGCATGAAAAAGACGCTTAACGTAATAGGAAATTCCTCAGCACTTGTTGGACTAAAACTACAAGTGACACATTGACAGTGAGACTTTAAATGATGTCACTGAATAGAATGTAACTGAGTTTCCATCTAAGTGTCGATCTACGTCTAATATGCTCGTGTTGTAAGTAAGTATATGTGTTCTACATTGCGCCAATTTTTTTATGCTATTTAATCAACATCATTATAGATTGATGGATAGGCAGGAAGTAAGCCTTGTACCCCGAATGCTAACACTTGCACTATTGCATTTCCCTTGCACATGGCGTTGACGAGTATACATTAGGATGTTACCATCGAGTAACACGGAAGAATTGTCATATCTAACATCTTAAGCAGTTACAGCCAGATGAGCGTGCGAGATAGACCCGTCCGTGGGGCGGTTAGTACCGTCCAGTAATAAAGCTAGATATCGCGGTCGGTGGCGTCTGACGAAGCGCTCGGTTCGGCGGCCCTTTCGTGAAGTTAAACAGCGAGCGAAGATCCTACGCCGAACCGGGTAGCTTTAAACGTGTGTAAATCTTTATCTATTAAATAAAGTAACCTTTCACCGCTGTGCCGTAGTATAAAGCCGAGTTTGTCCGGATAACCTGCTAACGGCACGACAGCGTCTTTTTCCGCATGGCTCACGCACGTGATAGCGCTTAGTACGCGCCGCACGACTCCTGTACCTGAATTTCAATATGCACCGAATGAAAAATAGAGCCATCGCATGCGCGTACGCGCACATGGCGGACTATTCAAACAATGGATTGGAATCCGGGAATGTCAACAGAAACTTTTCCGTTTTGCTGCACCTCGAGCTAGAGCGAATGTTTGCTGTCGATGTCTACATTGTTCGTTGATAAACGAGAAGTAAACGAGGGTCATTTAAATGCTTCCAGCGGAAATAGTGACCCGTTGCTGCAGGTACCCGTCTGTGACTGTAAGAGATGACTTAGATCCAACGAGAACGAGAATGATCGGCACGAATTAACTTCGCTTGCATCTGCACTTCCTTGATGGTTTTACATCAATGTGCAACATTTAACAAATATAAATCGAAACTGCATGTATTCAAATTATAATTCACGCGTAATAATAGTACAAAATCCTGATTTAGCTCTATACGAATGAGTAAAAGTAGTCTATCTCTGCGATTCTACCAAAAAAAGATGATATATCGTCGTGCACGAGACGTATCGGCGTGTAACTGTGCCGGCGGAGGCCAGTAACGACGAGGGAAGAAGCGGTAGCTCACGAAAAAGAATACGGAACAAAGAGTGTCTGTCTTCTACGTGGAATGTAACACGTAGATGCGACGATCGTAAAATCGAGTCGCCGATTACCGAGCTACCGACTACAGTTAACCCATAAAATTCTTTGCCACCACGCGGAGGGTCGCAGGCATTGACCTGTCTGCGCACGCGCGCACGGGGTAGTACGCGCAGATACGTGCCCCTTCGTCGGCAGTACGTATAGTCGCTGTTGCTACCGTCGCCATTATAAACGATCGTATACTTGACAACGGCTGCATAGACTTGCGGCGTGAACACGAGACTATTCACACGCGCGGATTACAGCTTTTGACGAACTTACCGGCGATATAAATTGACTGCTAGCAATAGTGCCAGTGCAGAGAGGCAGGCTTTCTCTGCACAGGCACTGAACGTTTCAATAAAATATAATGCCTAACTACAATACGAAATCTATTTACTACCGAATCTTAATGTTCTAATATACCTCTTTCACCTTATTATTGGCCAACAGTTTCCTGTAAATTCCGTCCAAATCCACGCTGCATCCATAATACGACCTGCGGCGCCATTGCCCTCCTCGCGGTCCACTGGTGCACGCTTACAGCTAATAATATATAGTGTATATATAATTATATATTATACATTAATTATAGGTAATATATAAATGTATATATAATTATACACTATACTACATTATGTAAGCCGTGGCAACAGTGGTAACCGCGAGAGCAAGGCGCGCCGCAGCGTATATGGTTTGAACGTAGTCATTTTGGACGCGAATTACAGGAAACTGTCAGCAATTAATAGAGTTAGAAAGAGATATAGAAACATTAAGAATTTGGTAGTAAATAGATTTCGTATTTAGCTTAGCATTATATTTTATTGAAACCGTTCAACGGTGCCTGTGCGTTTCTTGCCCCGCTATGTAAAAAACGAGACTAGTGTTATTGTGTTCGCCGCCTAGTATACATGACGGAACGGGCGATGTGTACGTGGCGTGGTGGTGTGTGTGTGCGTGCGTACGGTGCGCGTGCGCGTTTTGCGTGAACTTGTGTGTGTGGGGGGGGGGGCTGAGAGAGGAGGTGGAGTGTGTTAGGCGCGCGTGCCTGCGGTGTGTGGCCGTGCAGTGCGGACGGGCGAGCCGTAGTCCACGCCCGACCGTCCGCGGTCGACATGCGTTCTTTCCGGGATATCGCGTTACGCTAGTTCACGGCTGTACTGATGAAGTGACCATCATTGCAAGGCGCGGGCTTCCTGCCCCACTCTCTCTCTCTCCCTCGCTCTCTGTCTGTCTATCTGTCTGTTTGTTTGTCTGTCTGTCTGTCTGTTTGTCTGTCTGTCTGTCTGTCCGTCGGTCTGTTTGTCTGTCCTTCCTATGGTCCGTCCTGCTGTCTGTGCTGCCCGTCCTGTCTGTCGTATGTCGCGTCTGTCCGTGCGTTCTGTATGTTTGTCTAGCCTCTCTCTCGGTATCTGTCTTTTTCTTTCTGTCTCTCCATTTATTTCACCCGCTCGATCGCTCTTCTCTCTCTCCCCATCTCTCCCTTTTTCTATCAATCCTCTTCTCTTTTACGCTCTATTGCGAGCGCGAGCGCGCGCGCACACACACGACACACACACACACACACAACAGATGAGAGAGAAGGAAAAGAGAGGAGAGAGAGCAGAGAGAGAGAGAGAGAGAGAGAGAGAACGAGAATGAGTCTAGCGTTTCCTACATGAGAGTTATTAGCAACGACGTCTGAGCCGCAAAGAGCGCTTGCCCACCGGTGCGGGCTCTCTCGACGCGCTAAATTCTCCGACAAACATTCGCAGCCACGTACAACGATCACTCGAAGTGTATTAGCTAATGCCCGACAAACATGTGCAGTGCATGAGAACAAACCCCATTGTGCGCACGAATCTGTGATCTGTTTGGCAAGCGGCTTCTATTTTTTTTCCGGCATAAGTCGTCAGCTACAATGACCGAGCGAATGGAGGGGGGCACTTTTGGCTTACGGTGGTCGCGCGTACGAGAACGGTTTCGTAGTTCCCGTTAATCAATTTAAATGCGTTCCCTTGCACATCTCAGCGCCTGGTAGTGATGGCTGGTATAATTGGCGGTATAAGGCGCCGTAGTCAGCCTCATAGGTGTGTAACTGCGCCTCTCTGCATGCGCGCAGCAACAGATATACGGCAGAGCATTATCGAACATTACGCGATAATAGTTACACACCATTTTTCTTGTGCATAATTTTTACGAGCATAAAGAAACGCATATGAAATCCGTGTGGCCATGCACTATAGCATATTCGTAGATGAAACGTGAAAATTGTATCAGGACCGTCATTGTCGTTGTCGCCGCCATCATCGTCGTCATTGTCGTTGTCGCCGCCATCATCGTCGTCATTACCATCATCCTCATTCTCGTATGCGTTTTATTGTGGTCACACAAAAACATAGTTCTGATATCTTTTCAACAATTGCTTAGTATATCGATTGACCTATTGAGAACCTATAGGCTATATAAAGTGAGCGGGATTTAGATTCCTAAATAACTAAATACATGGACGGTTCATTGACCTTATCTTGAGAAGAATAACATGGATAATCTCGTACGCACCCGAATAGCTAGACCAATAAATTGTGCCCTAAAATGTTGTATATTCTGGTGTTATTTTAGGACACAACACCAGAAACACCTAAAATAACACCAGTATATAAAAATTTTTAGGGCACAATTTATTGGTCTACCAAATAGCCACCCGACATACTATTACAGTGCATGTAAAGGTAGAGAGAACTAAAGCGCTAGGTATATATAATACGATGTCCATAATCATGCGCGATTTACCTTTCCGAATATCACGCAATACCTGATTTGCGTATTAGGAGTATGCTCGGCTCGCCCGTTTTTGCGCGTATAGAACAAGCGCGGTGACTTACCAGACAAAGAAATCCCAGTGCTGTCACGCGAATCCCCATATTGACCACAGTCGGGAACAACTGTTAGGCGCTGGAATATAAAAAATGTCAAACATGATCCATTGCAATTCGTACATGGCAGCTTTCTACCCATGAACATCGGCCGCAGTTCATAACCAAACCAAGAACGCCAGCGGGACTCGCGTTAGGGACGTAGAGGCACTCCGCACGACGAATGTACCTTCGCGCACTATGCAGTATATTATATGTTCGCGCATTCTTCTTTCAGGCGTGATATAAAACAAACCCGAAAAACTGCCGCAGCTTAGCTGTGAAGTTCCATGCACTCGTCGCAGTGGGAAACGCTCACGTACTAATCTTCAAACGAGCAATTAATACTTTCTACCTCAACCTTTTGAGCCTGAAAACCAGCACATGAGTTCCCGCTATAGTCATTTCCGAACTCAACCGTCACAATACTTCATGGCACCAAAAACGTCACGATGTAAACAATCAATCAGCTTTAATTACCTTCAAATCACTATTACGTCACTCAAAAAAAAGTAATGGGTTGAGTGTCTATCGTGTCACGCAGGGTATTGCTAATAAAACCGCACAAGTTGAACTCACCTCCTCTATGACAATCCGCTCGTGATGGATATACCGACTGCACAAACACACTACGTCATTACGTCCGCTATGCTTCTGTATTAGCTTCTTATAGCGAGAGCGGCGATCACGTGACGACGATTCGCGGGAGACTCAGAGAGCGCGACGGAGCCAATCAATTGTGCATTCCATTAACCCAGCTAGCTCGCACGCTGTGCGCTCAACAATGTTCGCGCGAGCGGCTATGCCGAAAACTCGCCCACCCTGCCGCGTTTTTACACACACGACACTGACCGCAAACTTTAATCGCTTTAGTTGGGCGACGCGAGAATCCTGCGCGCGAACGAAAATTTTTGAAAAGCAAACGAACAGCGGCGTGGAAGGTTAACAAGCCTTACCTTTATATTGTAACTCGTGGTCAGCCCGCCAATGAGTTCACAACTTCTGAAGTGGCCACTTACAAGTTTCGCTAATATTGCGGTCTATAGAGAGAGAGAGCGAGTGAGAGAGCGAGCGAGAGCGAGAGAAGGAGAGAGGGGGGGGGGGAAGTCGGTGAGGTGTAAAGACACACGAACAAGTTGTGGACGTTCCTCCTGACCTCTGTCGCGGCTACGCGCTCGTAATTATTGCGGCTTGTAACTGAGTGGCCTTCTGGCCTAGAAAACGTGCCTCGCGTTTCCGCCTTATGCTCAGCACGTAAGTCTCGCATTCTCTGAACCAGCTCGTCTGCTCGCATGTGCGAGTCCACCGCCTACCCTGCAGCGCCGACGACTGTTCTTCGCCGAACCAACGCGCTCACAGTAAGGCTCTGCGCGATCGAAGCAGGTCTTACACGACGATTGTTTCGTCGGTCATACAAAAAATACAAAAAATCTCACACACGGCAAGAGAGATATATCGAATGAGCGAGGTTGATACACGGAAGTCGGGCGATTATGATGGACACCGGCGATGGGTATTTTGCTTTCGCGCTATTGTTTCTTCGTGCATGTGGTATAGGCCTACAAGTCGTCGGCGTACTGCCGCGCTCTGCCGAAAAACTATGCACGCATGAAAACAGCTGCAGCTACCAGTTGGTGATAGCTGAGCTTCAGGCTGTACCTACGTGTGTAGACGCACTGCAATCAGTAAGCATATAAGGCAGCTTCCGAACCGAGTCATCGCAGGTGGACGATGTTATGAATTTGCGCCTTTATGAAATAACGGCCGATAATCAACAATATACTGTATAAGCTGTATATTTCGCGGTGGTTTTAGTTTTTCGCGAATTTCGCGAACGCGTCCCCGACGAGAAAATAACAACACGCAAATAATTCATACCGAATAATACCGAATAATTAATAATTCACCGACCGCGAAATTAACCACTCGCGAAATTGTCCGTCAAGTCTGAATTCGCGAAAATATCTGTACGCGATGAAAGCTAATGAAAGCTATGAATGTATTGCTTTATAATGAGAGCCCATTAATAATGTTGATTGCTCTTGATTATATCTTACAAGTCGATTTCAAAAAGAAATTAGTATCACGTATTACCTTGGAAATTGTGGGCGTTATAAAAACCTCAATGCCGATATAGGCATATATATGTAATTGTGTCAATAGGTCGTAGGTTGCAAGTATTTGCTCGCCCTGCATGCTTCTTAGAACGAGTTATATAGCCATGCAGTTCCAACCAATAATACACCGTGCTAAATGGCCGTGCTGTCTGTATTATGTATGTATGCTATATGCGCAATTTACAATGCCATAAAATGTACATATATACAATAATATATTATTTATATAATTCTGTATGTATATATATCATATACAACCCCTTATCCTGCCGATTGTTTTAGTAAGTTATCGCGGATAGCGCAGTGCTACATATGACGAGCGACTGCAATTTTTTCGTCACATATCCATATATAATTCCTTAACGAGTTATTGCTTTTCCCTGTCGGAATTAAGCTAAGCCTCCCGCTAGAGCGAAGGGGATGTCATTCCCAGCTAACCCCTCTGGTGCTACCCTTGATATAAAGGTGCGCAGTCTGTCCAGCTTAAACGTTCTAAGAGGCAACCCTGTATAGTGCCCCCATGCAGACACACGCGAACGCAACAATCGTGCCAATCTCAGAGCACTTATCTTGGGAAATATCGCCAAGACAGTAAAACGTCAAGATAATTTCGCCATTAGGCTAATCTACTGCAAGCATCACTATGAAAGTTGCGGGTAGGCCTACTAGAGGCTATCAGTAGAATTTAAGAGGATGGTCCCATATGCAATACACTTCAAGTCGGCGATCATAGCGAGAGCGGTTTGATATTACAGTGAGCACTCGTAATGATGACCCTCATTTAGTGAAAGGGAAGCAAAAAGAAAGTTTATCGAATTATATGTCCGCCTTCGATATAGTCACTTGGACTTTGAAGACTAATATTTACGAGGTTATATGTGGAGCACCCCAAACGAGTGGAAGGCTCCAAAGTAGATAATTAGGCAGATATAGATATATAGGTGTAATTTACGTAACTTAGTCTGTGAGGTTCTCGGGGGGGGGCACTCGCCTCGGAACTGGGTAGGGGGGAGGGGTTGTCTCGGGGACCTTGAAAACCTGACTCTGTCGCAAACCGCTTTGCGCCCTAAAATACACCCTGTCCTAATATACTGCACTAAAAAGTATACCCTATTGCAATATTGCACACTTCGGTTATGTCCTGTCAAAATTTATTGTTCCACACTATACAGTCATGGAAAATAGAGTCATAATATGTATGTTCAAATAACAAACAGCAATACAGGCTTCAATCGGACATTGTTTTTGTTTTATTGCTTTTGCCAATATTGGGCCAATATCAGCTTGCTTTCTGGGTATCTAGATAACCCTGTGCCAATAATGATGTTCGGAAAGTATACCCTGTCCAGCGGCACGTCCACAGTACCTATATTCTATATTACAGGGCCGTAGCTAGCAAGGGGCAGGGGGGCAGTAGCACCCCCCCCCGCCAAAAAAAGAACCCAGTGAAGAATAATGGGAACGATTAGAAAATACTCGCTTGACCGTTTGGGGAGTTTTAGGTATGTAACCTACCTGAAATGGCTTTAGGCATGCCCCAGACCCCCCCCCCCTAGAAGCCCCCCCCCATCATCTTCATCTTTATCTTGCCCCCCCCCCGTATATTAATTCCTAGCTACGCGGCCCTGTATTCTATATTTATGCTTTAACAATGGGAGTGCTCCCCCCGGGGCGAGGTTATAACAGGCCCGTAGCCAGCTTTCTATTGGGGGGGTTCGTTTTTCAATGTTGGCAATTTGCTTGGCAGGGGCGTGTACAGGATTTGTACCGGGGGGGGAGGGCTAACCGTAACCCAAAGTTGCGAGCACGCGAAGGGGGGGTCGGGGGGGCTCTCCCCAAAATTTTTTTAAAATTAGACCCCCTCAGATGCGTTTTCTTCGCGAGCAAGGTGGGGTCCGGACCAGGTTCGGGCGCGAAGCGACCAGGCGAGGGAGCCAAGCGACCGAGCGGG
>NW_014578909.1:35777-38873 GCF_000485595.1 Priapulus caudatus
GCCCCCCCCCCGTTTATTAATTCCTGG
The DNA here is from genome assembly GCF_000485595.1 of Priapulus caudatus. NCBI lineage: Eukaryota > Metazoa > Priapulida > Priapulimorpha > Priapulimorphida > Priapulidae > Priapulus > Priapulus caudatus. Next base: position 35,805 of record NW_014578909.1, read on the forward strand.
CTACGCGGCCCTGTATTCTATATTTATGCTTTAACAATGGGAGTGCTCCCCCCGGGGCGAGGTTATAACATGAAGAAAATTGCTACTCTGACTCGGCTCTGACTATTTTCCTAATCTATTTCACATTCAAGATTCAACTGCCGTTCTGTTTACCTCTGTTCATTTTACACCCCCGGGCGTAAAATGAGAACAGACACATTATTGGAGTAGGAAGAATGAGTCACGCAGCGCTTGAGTATGAACCATAGAAATACAGAGATACACCTATATTCTAGTCTACATATTGAGTATGAACCATAGAAATACAGAGATACACCTATATTCTAGTCTACATATATTATTTATATGGTATGAACCATAGGTATGAACAGAGCACGTGCTCTGGTATGAACATGAACATGAATGAACGTTTGCGCTATATGGCCGCCCTCTAGTGTCTGGCGTACGCTACGGTACGCCACTTGTTTACGTTGAAGAAATTTGTCGTTACCAGTTTCGTGTTTGTTTACTATTCGTACTAGATGTTGTAGTGTATCAAAACACATACAGCTGAAATTTATAATTTCACTTGTAGAATATGTGCTAGAGGTTTTACTAATTTCATATGCGGATACCTATCTTTCAAAGCGATAGGCGTAAAGTATTATCGTCACAAAGTAAACATGGATGAAAAGCCAGGTATCACAGAAGTTGTGAAGGCTGAAGCGAACAAGGAATCGGAAAGTAACCCAGACAAGCAGACACTTCTCGCCGTGCTTCAGTTCCTTAAAAAACACAATCTCAAAGACACGCAGGAATTGCTACAGAAGGAAGCTAAATTAAAAGTAGACGACGATAGCAATAATACCGTTGCACAGACGAACTCTGAAGTTTCTGCTGCCCTTAGTGCATACAAAAGGTTGGCAGTGAAAGTCGAAGCTCTGTGTCTGAAGGCCCACTCCCTCCGAGTCCTAGACACACTAGCATTATCATAGATAATACCCACAATGACAACCATAACCTTGTCCTAGCCCTTGTGTCTAGTCAACCTGTCGGACTGTCCCAAACAGGCATACTAATTCCCCTAACTATAGCGCATACATGTTGACAGGAGTAAATAAACACAAGGCAGTGTGCAAGGCTTAAGTATTGGGAATCCAACGTTTGCTTCAACAAAACTCGAGCCCAAAATGTACTGTAATCATTTATCTGGTGTCGTATGTAATTGGTTTTCCATACACGCTCAGAACCCGCAGATATAGACTAAAATGAACAGCACGATTTTCGAAAAAATCTCCCAACGAAATCATTGCCACTCACTACATTTTCTAAAAGTAGCTTTGCTTATAGATAGCCTATAATGCACTTGGCCGGCACTGCGCATACACCTAAGGCAAGCGAGCATTAGATTCCCAGTAATTAATCCTTGTACACTCTTTTGTTTTTATGCAATGCTGTTATATGCTGTGCTTTGTTTTAATGGATGCATTTGGGTAATAGAAGCAGTATTACGTATGTGTAGAGACTGGGAATTTTCATCCCTTTTCATGTTAAAATATCTAATCAAATCATTTAACACAAATGATTTCATGGACAAGTTTCACGTTACACATAATTTCTCTCTGCTTCGTTCGGCAGTGAAGGAGATCCAAGCATATATGAGGATCAGTACTTGACGATCAGGGAGTTTATTGAAGAATCTCTGGACACGTACAAGTGCGAGCTCTCGATGCTGTTGTATCCATTGTTTGTGCATCTCTACCTCGAGTTGGTTTACAATGAACATGAGAGCAAAGCCAAACGCTTCTTTATTAGGTTTAGTGCACAGCAGGAAGATTACCTGCAGGTATAGTTGTTCAAATACAGTTTTTATGATGACCAACCAATCTTCACTTTCCTTTTTGGTCTGTGCCTGCATTGGTCTAATATGTTTTACATTTTTAATTAGTGCTGTTTTAATTTGATTTACATTAAAAGAACACATTTAAACAGGATTATTTATATAATAATACAATATCAATTACTGAATGGAAGTTCCATTGTTGAGCAAAATATTTGCAATGATGGATGATGATAAGCATGTGTTTCGAAATGTAGGAGGATCTCAGACAGTTGAGGATGGTGACCAAGAAGGAGCATATGGAAGAAAACGAGCACATCATGGAAAACTTTAGGTTTACAACATTGTTAGATTGAGTGATGGATGTATTTTTTCTTTGTAGCGAACGTAGACATATGCGGCCATGTTGATCTTTAAAGGCATAATAAGCCCATTGCTTATGCAATGTTGATGAATGCTAGAGTAACTGGCACCTTGTGTAGTTAATATGTACATTACCTTATAGCCAAACGCGTATTAGTTTGTCCAATATCAATGCTGGTTACTAAGAAATGTCTAATTGAAATCCGCAGTCCAAGAAATCGGTTGACTGAGTTGTTTACAGTTTCCATGCAGTTTCAAACCGCTGGGTGTCATACAGATTTATAGTGCACCGGACATTTTCACACGCATGCTCGGCAGTACGCAATTCTATCGTCAGTGTTTTCGTAAACATGGACGCTCGTGATAAGGAACTTTTTGTCAGGGCTGACCACGTGCGTCCTAGATTAGTACGTGTGTTTTACTCCATTTCTATGTTTAGTCCGTGGCCGTGGTTACACTGCTGACACCTCCATTTCATCTGGCATCCAAAACATACGGGCCGCACAAATGTTTACGTCATCGCTTGACTCCTGGATGACATTTACGGCACGTAAATGATACGTTGATACATATCAATAACCGATTTCAAGTCTTGTTTGTAATGTAACCAGCAGCAGGCTTTCATTTTTAAGGGGCGCGATTCTGCTCGCGCTCTACCGCGCACCCGAAATGGTGCCATGGTGCGCGCATCATCGCGCCTCATAAAAGTGGTTGAAATCGCGCACCAAAAGTATGTCTATTATGTTGAAATAGCGCTCCATAGAGTTCTCAATGTAGGGGGGTACAAAAAGGTTAGCAACACACAACAATTTGTGGTGTGTAAGTAACTGAACGTATGGCAGAGGTACAGGTCTGCATGGTTACTACCCTCTGGTTTATATATATAT
>NW_014578909.1:38883-45334 GCF_000485595.1 Priapulus caudatus
CGCTAATAATAGATTACTCTAGTTTGTGAATTATAATAACAATTTGAAATTTTGTGTAATTCTCATCTTGATATTGTTAGTTTACCTAATAGTTTTATTTTTCAGGACCAGCAAATATGTCATACGTATGTCCAGGGATTCTTACACATTACTGAAGCGCCACCTGCAGGCGAAGAAGAAAAACTTCCTTCTAAATCTTATACAGGAGCACCTTTATATAGATGTATTTGATGGGATTCCTAGAAACAAGAAACAGATCACTGCAGTGGCAGGAGCACTGGGGGGAGAGGCAAGAAGAGATGCTAATAAGGTTAGTGATAACGAGTAGAGTGAAATACGCTCAAGAGCAATGTACATGCACGTGCTTTATTTATGCTACTCAAAATCAGAGCATGCTGCATATGATACATACAAATTAATTAAATACAACAAAATTCTCGTAGTAAAATAAAACAAAGGAAAAACAAGACAACGCCTACTGCATCAAATTTTGAACAATTGTAGAAGAAAAAGAGTAAATTTATGAGTTGTTAAAGTTGTAAAACCTCACAGCTAAATGCATATATATACCTACTGTGAGCTTGCATATGTTGCAGAAATTCACTACAACTCATTTGTATTGCTACTTTCATAACATTTCTTCTCAAAATTTAAATGAAATTACTTCTCTTACGAAAGTAGCACCACAGTGATGTTTGCACATCCGGGACACAGCATAGTGATCGGCTCGATTCATTAACAGTTCCTTGCTATGAGAAAACAAGTTAGAATTCATTATTCGATGTTTATTCAGAACAAAATTTTGAGATTTGTTTAAATCATATCGTTATCTATATTACTTATGCAATCAGGAAACAAATATAGTATTTTCGTTCGTAGGGCTACTGTTAGCTGTGTAACATAACCGCATCGGACGTGATTTTGCAAATCCCAATGTTTGTAGCACTTATCTGGCTCCATGAGAACATTTCATGATGTTTGCACACTGCAAGTATGCTCACAGTAGGTCTATATAGGCTTTTTGTTGCGAGGTTTATCTATTTGAAAAAGCAGAAATTTCAATAGGTAGGTATAAACTCCTTCTATACACCTTGAACGAAAAACTTATTAAAGAAGTCGGGGATGCTAACCGTAAAATACTTCATTTCATTTATTCTGTTTCTGTTTTATTTGAAAAAAAATATTAAATCGTATTAATAATTTGACTAAAATGTAAAAAATTTTCTTTAGCACTTTGTAGTAATATTCAGCATGCTTCAAATAGACCCCACTAATAACCTAGTTGCAAATTTCCACAAGCGACGGAAAGGCACTGACTAGAATGTTTAACTGCATTGCTTTGCAGTTGTCATAACTTCACGATCGAGGCTCTAGCCATGTCCTAACTTCGTGTAAGTAATACACTCCCCTTGCATGTGCAGGTGAAGGTGTTCTTCGGTCTTCTGAAGGAACCTGACCTCAGTGTGCAGCTAGAGGAGGAGGAGGAAGCCGCAGATGGCGAGGACAAGCCAAAAAAGAAGAAGCCAAAGAAGGAGCTCTTCTCCAGGAAGGCGAAGAATGATCCGAACGCTCCATCTGCCACCAGGCACGTATCTTGGCACGCTATTCTCTAAGGGTCCTTATTTTATGTTTGTCACATGCCTGTTGACATTGTCTGTGAGCAACTATTGCTGTAACTTGCAGAGAATCCCTGCACCTGTCAAAACGTGTGCACGATACAAAAGAATACAATACCGAGAAAGTTCTCACGTTAAATTGACTACGTCACGAATCTTCTATGGTAAAATTTGTAAAATTTTTGTTGCCATTTTTTTACATTAAATGTAAGAACTAACGGGACTAAATGTATCGTCAAATTCTTACCTGATAAAATTGTTTCTCAACTAGTTAAAAATCCAAAAAACCTGGACGATTTGAAATAATGTTCCTGACATTAATTGCTTGCTATGGGCTATGCATGAGTCACGAGTGTATGTTCACATCGAACAGTATAGTAAAATAGGAAGTATAATGCAGCAATTTAACCATAAAAAGTGTCGTATGGTGATAGCCTTACCTTATGCATCTTGTATGGGATTACCAGAATACCACTGCCAGAATTAACCGATGCAGACAAGTTGGACAAGATTCATGCGCTACGGGAGGCTGCGAAAAGAGTGAAACTGGGAGAAGAGAATCTCCCTTCCATCTGCTTCTATACATTCGCCAATACATACCAAGGTATATGATTTCCACAAAGCATTATAGTATTATGATGTACCATCCTTCCACAGTTGTCAATTTCGTTTCAAGTAGAGAGCTGCTCTGCGTCTGTTTCACCTGCTACTGACTACTGGTCTCTCCATTACACAAACACTTCAACTCTACATCTGGCGCCGGGACACACCCCATGTGACGTTCTCTGCTACATCTAGACCCTGCTAATGATGCGGAGCATGTCTTATGAAGCCGGCAGACATAACGGCCACCCACACCCTCATTCGGAAAAAAATGACCGTTTCAGTTTTAGCGTTTTCTTTCTGTAGGTGTTTCCAGTGCTGAGATAGCCGAGGACTCGAGCATGATGGCGGCTGGCTTTGCTGATGGTGTGATACGAGTGTGGACGTTGACGTTGAGTAAGCTACGCTGTATGAAACCACCCAGCGAGCTATCCATCATCGATACTGAGGCAGGTCAGTGATTCAAACTTTTTTTCACAGATTTATGGAGCTTTGTTTGCTCTTAAAAAACAACATCCGTAAAATTCCGAGCTAATCTTTGGTTGGTGGCATTGTCATGGTGCTTGAATATTTCATTGTGAAAGTTGTAGCCAACCATGCAATTGTAGTCACTAAGGTATGTGACAGCATCTATTGCTCTTTGTCACGAATTTATGTTAGGGTTAGGTTTGGTGATTTTTTAGCTCACCTTGGCATCATTAAGATGAGCTATTGCCATGGGGCGTCGTCCGTCGTATGTCCGTCCGTCCGTCCGTCCGTCCGTCAACATTTGGCTATGGTCAACGATAACTTGAGAACCGTTTGACCCACATGTTTCAAATTACATGCAGTTGTTACTCCTATGGGAGAGGTGTGAACGTCCTATTTTGGGGCACGCCAGTTGACCGACTTTTGAGCCACGCCCACTTTTTGGCAAAAATGGAAATGGCCATAAGTCAGTTCAGGTTCATCGGATTTTGCTCCTTTTTTGTATGTGAATGAATAAGGACTGGCCCCAAAACATATCACACAGGTTTTGAGATTTTTTTTAAATTATGCGAATTAGGTAGATTTTGGCAATTTCACTATGCATTTCAGTGTCTGCCTACAGTCAAAGATAACTCAAGAACCATTTGACCCACATGTTTCAACTTGCATACAGTTGTTACTCCTATGGGAGACAGTTGAACGTCCTATTTTGGAGCACACCAGTCAACCTACTCTCGAGCCACGCCCACTTTTTGACAAAAATGGAAATGGCCTTAAGTCAGTTCAGGTTCAACGGATTTTGTTCATTTTTGGTATGTGAATGAATAAGGACTGGCCCCAAAACATATCACACAGGTTTTGATATATTTGTTAAATTATGCAAATTAGGTAGATTTTGGCAATTTCACTATGCATTTCAGTGTCTGCCCAGTGCCTATGGTCAACGATAACTCAAGAACAGTTTGATCCACATGTTTCAAATTGCATACAGTTGTTACTCCTATGGGAGAGATTTGAACGTCCTATTTTAGAGCATGCCAGTCGACCTCCTTTCGAGCCACGCTTACTTTTTGGCAAAAATGGAAAAGGCCCTCTAGATTTATTCGATTTTGTTAAATTTACCTACCTACCTACCTGCCTACCTACCTAATCATACCTATGTGTAATATTGTGTTTTAGATTCTTCGTTACAGTAATTAGACTGGAATATTTTATTACTTTTATTTGCGCTATAATCGAAAACTTTAGACATAGCACCATCTCTCGCCCAGATTTCAGACATTCAGATCTGAAACATTTATTTTCGCATTAAAACTAACCCTAAAACAAAACAGTAAAATTTCTATTAGTATAAAACAGGGAATAAGGACATTTGATCACATTTTGGTCCGTCATAAATGAAACACTTACCAAATTTTAAATATCATCTCCATCTTCTATCACACCCAAGGTGAGCTATAGTGTCATTCACACTTTCATTTAATAATCCTTGCACATACTAATTTCACACAAATCTGATACATTTGTAACACGTAACGGTTGAAATACGATGATTTCAACTTTAAAAATGACAAGATGGAATCGTAAAATTCATATATTACTCAAAACCACTTTGGCACTGAATCAGACATAAAATGGGGTGTGGATCAGTGGATTGCAACTAACCTTTCCCACTTGTGGTGCCTCTGCTTGCACAGATGACGTGTTGGAGCGTATGATGGACGACCGTACGTCGGCTGATGTGAAGGTGCTGTACGGTCACAGCGGGCCAGTGTACGCGACACGATTCAGCCACGATCGCAAGTACCTGATCTCCTGCTCTGAGGATACGATGATACGGATGTGGAGCCTGCTCACCTACACCTGTCTCGTCTGCTACAAGGGGTGAGTGCAGCGTGTGCCAGGTGTTCCACGGGGACCGCAGCTTGTGTGGGAGGGGTGGGTCCGGACTGGGTGAGTGGAGGCGACGGGAGAATCGTTTGGGGCGAAAGTTAATGGTAGTTTTAAGAGTTACTTGAAAAGCTCGATGATTTGCACTGATAAGGGATAATTGTCACTAGTCACGGTGGTTAACTTTGGGTTAAGTTGGAAATGAGTTTAGTTAGGATTAGAGCTAGGGTTGAGGGAGATAGTTCAGGGATTAATGCTCTGCTCACGGCACTCTCATCGGTCTGTGTTATCTGTTGTTGACCCGTATATTCGTCATCGTTCACCCCCAGGCACACGCACCCGGTGTGGGACGTCAAGTTTAGTCCACACGGCTACTACTTTGCATCTGGGGGCCGCGACAAGGCGGCGCGAGTCTGGGCGACTGACCAACACCAGCCCGTGCGCATCTTCGCCGGTCATCTGTCGGATGTCGACTGCGTCCAGTTCCACCCGAACTCGAACTACGTAGCGACGGGCTCGAGCGATCGCACCGTGCGGCTGTGGGACGTACTCACCGGTAACTGTGTGCGCTACATGACGGGACACAAGGCAGCAGTACAGGTGTGTGTGCGTAGGTGGTTGTACAGGTGTGTGTATGTAGGTGGGTGTACAGGTGTGTATATGTATGTGGTTGTACAGGTGTGTGTATGTAGGTGGGTGTACAGGTGTGTGTACGTAGGTGGGTGTACAGGTGTGTGTATGTAGGTGGTTGTATTGGTGTGTATGTAGGTGGTTGTATTGTTGTGTATGTAGGTTGTTGTATTGTGGTGTATGTAGATGGTTGTATTGGTGTGTATGTAGGTTGTTGTATTGTTGTGTATGTAGATGGTTGTATTGGTGTGTATGTAGGTGGTTGTATTGTTGTGTATGTAGATGGTTGTATTGGTGTGTATGTAGGTGGTTGTATTGTTGTGTATGTAGATGGTTGTATTGGTGTGTATGTAGGTGGTTGTACAGGTGTGTATATGTATGTGGTTGTACAGGTGTGTATATGTATGTGGTTTTACAGGTGTGTGTATGTAGGTGGTTGTATAGGTGTGGGTGTACAGGTGTGTATATGTATGTGGGTGTACAGGTGTGTGTATGTATGTGGGTGTATAGGTGTGTATATGTATGTGGGTGTATAGGTGTGTATATGTATGTGGGTGTATAGGTGTGTATATGTATGTGGGTGTATAGGTGTGTATATGTATGTGGGTGTATAGGTGTGTATATGTATGTGGGTGTATAGGTGTGTATATGTATGTGGGTGTATAGGTGTGTGTATGTATGTGGGTGTATAGGTGTGTATATGTATGTGGGTGTATAGGTGTGTATATGTATGTGGGTGTACAGGTGTGTATATGTATGTGGGTGTACAGGTGTGTATATGTATGTGGGTGTACAGGTGTGTATATGTAGGTGGTTGTACAGGTGGGTGTACAGGTGTGTATGTAGGTGGTTGTACAGGTGTGTGTATGTACGTGGGTGTACAGGTGTGTATGTATGTGGGTGTACAGGTGTGTATATGTAGGTGGGTGTACAGGTGTGTATATGTAGGTAGTTGTACAGGTGTGTATGTAGGTGGTTGTACAGGTGTGTATATGTATGTGGGTGTACAGGTGTGTATATGTAGGTGGTTGTACAGGTGTGTGTATGTATGTGGGTGTACGGGTGTGTATGTATGTGGGTGTACAGGTGTGTATATGTATGTGGGTGTACAGGTGTGTATATGTAGGTGGGTGTACAGGTGTGTATATGTAGGTAAGGTGGGTGTACAGGTATGTATGTATGTGGGTGTACAGGTGTGTATATGTATGTGGGTGTACAGGTGTGTATATGTAGGTGGTTGTACA
>NW_014578909.1:45344-51110 GCF_000485595.1 Priapulus caudatus
GGTGGGTGTACAGGTGTGTGTATGTAGGTGGTTGTACAGGTGTGTGTATGTAGGTGGTTGTACAGGTGTGTGTATGTAGGTGGTTGTATAGGTGTGTGTGTGTATGTAGGTGGTTGTACAGGTGTGTATATGTAGGTGGTTGTACAGGTGTGTGTATGTATGTGGGTGTACAGGTGTGTGTATGTAGGTGGGTGTACAGGTGTGTGTATGTAGGTGGTTGTACAGGTGTGTATATGTATGTGGTTGTACAGGTGTGTATATGTATGTGGGTGTACATGTGTGTATATGTATGTGGGTGTGTACAGGTGTGTGTATGTAATAATTAATGTTCAAACCACATTTAATCACGACATTGTGATGTACATTTCCTGATCCAATGAAAGACACTTCCGAGCCTAATCCCTTAATTTTGTCGAGACGTTTAGCCGTGGTTAAATAATAATCATCTTGACCGTGATTTGTGTGTTGTAGGCGCTGTGTTTTACTCCGTGTGGCAAGATGCTGGCGTCAGCTGGTGCAGATTCGCTCGTACTTGTCTGGAGCATCCAGCATGGCAATCTAGTCGCTCAGCTAAGCTCACACACTGACACTATCTACTCTCTAGCATTCAGTAGGGAGGGGAGAATTCTCGCTACAGGTAAGTTCGAAGGAGGAAATTCGGTATTTTTCTTATTGCAGGTAAGCTGTGCAGTGGAAGTTTGGCATTTTTCTTACATGCTCCAGCTAATTATAAGTTGGGAAGAGTAAGTTTAATTTTCACGCGACTCGTGGGGAGAAAGAGAAACCATCAGAAAAACTAAGAAAATGGGTACATTATCATAGTTGCACAGTCAGATTCACATATTTGACATATAGTCAGGATTAGATAATAGGAAGGTAATATATACTCCTGATATATGTATAATATCTGATAATATCATGCTACTGTGTGTTGATTATATATATAAGCTGTGTATATCACGTGCAGACATCGTTTGTGTTTGTAGGCGGAATAGATAACTGTGTGAAGCTGTGGAACATGCAGAAGATCTCAGAGAACATGGACACTGACGATCTGGCGCTCTCGACGATCCATGCCAAGGTGGAGCTGGTCGACAAGCCTCTCGCCTCTTACCACACCAAGAGCACACCCGTCATCTGCCTCCACTTCACTCGACGCAACCTTCTCATGGCTGCCGGCGCGTATGTGCAGACGACGCACTGAGTGTCGTCGAGCGAGACATCTATGTAAATACACGTTGGTCGCGCACGAAGACGTAGGGCAGTACTGCAGTAGGGCAGTACTGTTCAGGCTGTCAGCCACGCAAAGTTGCCTGCAGTTCATGCCGTAGCATTCTCGGCATGGCTGAGGCATGTACCAACTGGGTAATCGAGCTAAACAAGTGGTTTGCGATATTCGCGAAATTGTGCATTTGAGTCATCATGTAGGCTAATTGTAACTTTTTATATCGAATCGTTGTTTGTGTCGCGTGCACTTGTGAATTATTGTACAATTGTATTATCGCGATCGTAATAAACTGAGTAAACTGGCACCTGAGCTCGTACTGTGAGTGATTTTAATGACAACTACAAACAATCTTACGTTATTATGATATTTATTATCCACCAAAATCGCAGTGAATAAAAATTGAGCCAACACTAACGGTTACGCATGCAATATTGTTACAATGTATTAACAAGCTGGAAAATAACCAATCTTTACAATAAAATGGCTAAAATTATGCTACACCTGTGGCCCTAAGAAGTTACGCACAAAGCCAGTCACTTTTGTTACTATCGCACAAGCTGTCAATAATATTGAATACCTACGTTGATTACTGTTTGATTTGATTGTTATAATCATCAACATACAGTCAACCCTGAGTTAGCAGTTCACCTTTATAAACCGTACACCTCTCAATAAAGCCTATTTTTGGCATATCCCTTGGGAGACATTTATGTCAGGAAACTACCTCTGTGGAACGTACACCTGTCTATAAAGAACACGTGACATATTTCCCTTGGGATCGCTGCGCAATATACTATGTAATGTATTAAAATATATTACAATGTATTAGTACTTTATTACAATACACTGTATAAATATAATATTCAACCCACCCTACGATGATACAATCTTACTTGATGTCGGTTATGTCGGTAGTAGTGAGTATGCGTCGACGTTGCCACGCTCTGGGTGGAATAAGGTGTTGGCTGTGTTTCAACATCACACAGCTTACCATGCCTCCCTGATCCCCTCAACTTAACCCAAACAATGTCCAGTGTTACAGCTAAAAATGCGGCCAGCAGAGTTACATGCCTGCCACAGTGTTCCGCATTACCAAGCACTATTGCGTTCGTATTAGAGGGTACATCGGTCCTGCAGGCATGGACTCGATATATTAGTCCTGTCGGAGCTCCGGTATGCCGTCCCATCCAATACGGACAGGCCGCCGAGGGAACTTGATGTACTCGGGGTCCCAGTGACTCACCAGCGATGAATCGCAAATTCCCGTGGTGTTCACCTTCTTCTGAAAGTTCATTCCGATCTCCCGGTGGTCGCAGACGAACGCACTGTGCCCTGGTAGCCGCGGATAGACGGTGTACAGCCCATGCTGCCACATGTAATAGATAAGGTACGACGTCGGCATCGTGCGGCGCTGCACGTGGGCAACACCCACCCATTTATTGGTGATGAGCGTCTCGTTGGGAACATACGGTACAAAGTCGCCGGAGCCGTCCGGCTGTGACACAGTGTGCACCCATTCCCGGAAGGGGCGCCAATGACGCGGAAGGGGAGCTGCGCCCAACGATGCGAACAGTCGGTAAGCGAACACAGGGTCTGCACACGTGCTACATATGTCTTTCGCCGTGCCGTCACGTGCCACCAGCCCACCGCGCTGCAGCGCCACGCTAAACACAGATGCGTCGTCAGCATAGAACTGCACAGCCGCCTTCAGCCAGCGGTAGAAGAACGGTGACAGTTCGAGGTCGTCTTCTATGATGACGGCGTAGTGCCCCGGTCGGTCGGTCTGCTGCCAGCAGTCGTACCACTGCGCGTACATGCCGACGTTGCGCGCATGCACGACGACCGTCGGCGCTCCGTGCGCGAACGTGAACCCCTTCGCCGCGCGCACGCAAGCTTCGTGTTCCGGCCGCCGGGATGCATTGCGCGGAAAGTCGGCGCATATGCGCAGCGTGACGTCGTCGCCGTCATAGTGAGCGGCGCGTATAGACGCCAGGAGGCGCTCCAGGCTGTCCGGACGGTCGGCAGTGAGCACTACTAGCTGCAGGTGAAACGTCGGCCTGGCGGGACTACCTTTCGGCGATGGCACGTTATGAATCATGCGGTAGAGCAAGATGAGAAGCAGAGCAGACACGATCACAAAGGCAGCAGCACTCGCTTTACACAACATCTTGTTCCTGGCAATAAATCAGGTAACACGTTAGCCAGGTAACACGTTAGCCAGGTAACACGTCGGCCAGGTAACACGTCGGCCAGATAACAAGTCAACCAGGTAACACGTCGGCCAGGTAACACGTCAGCCAAGTAACACGTCGACAGTAACACGTCGGTCAGGTAACACATAGAGCTCAGGTAACGACGTCGCTCAGAAACCGACGTCGGCACAAGTAACACGTTAGCCAGGTAACAACGTAGCCGCCAGGTAACACGTCGGCAGTCCGTAAGCACGTCGGTCAGGTACACGTCGGCCTCAGGTAACACGCGGCCAGGTAACCACGTTAGATCAGGTAGACACGTTTAACCAGTAAGACACGTCGGTCAAGGAAACGTAGCGCGAGGTAACAACGTCGGCCAGGTAACACGTCGGCCAGGAAACACGTTGGCCAAGTAACACGTTAGCCAGGTAACACGTCAGTCAGGTAACACGTCGGCCAGGTAACACGTTAGCCAAGTAACACGTCGGGTTCAGGTAACACTGCCAGTCAGTCGGCCAGGTAACACGCGGCCAGGTAACACGTCGGCCAAGGTAAACACGTCGGCGCAGGTAACGCACGTCGGCCAGCGTAACACGTTGGCCAGGTAACACGTTAGCCAGGTAACACGTTGGCCCAGGTAACACGTGGCCAGGTAACACGTCGGCCAGGTAACACGTCGCAGGTAAACGACGGTAGTAAGTAGCCGGTAACATCGGTCGCAGGTAACACTAGCCAGGTAACACGTTAGCCGGTAACTGACGTATCGGCCAGGTAACACTTAGCCAGCGTAACGACTTAGCCAGTAACACACGTTGGCCAGGTAACACGTCGGCCAGGTAACACGTCGGCCAGGTAACACGTCGGTCAGGTAACACGTTAGCCAGGTAACACGTCGGCCAGGTAACACGTCGGCCAGGTAACACGTTAGCCAGGTAACACGTCGGTCAGGTAACACGTCGGCCAGGTTACACGTCGGCCAAGTAACACGTCGGTCAGGTAACACGTTAGCCAGGCAACACGTTAGCCAGGTAAGCGATCGTTAGCCGAAGTAAGCACGTCGGTCAGGTAACACCGTCGGCCAGGTAACGACTTAGCCAGGTAACACATGCGGGAGGTAACACGTCAGCCAGGAAACCACGTCGTCAGGTAAGCACGTCGGTGAGGTAACACGCAGCCAGGTCACGTTACCAGGTAACACGTCGGCCAGGTAACACGTCGCCAGGTAACACGTTAGCCAGGTAACACACCCGAACTTAGTCAGAGTACACGTCGCCAGGTAACAGACTTAGCGCAAGTAACGACGTCGGTCAAGTAACACGTAGCCCAGTAACAACCAGTCGCAGGTAACACGTCGGTCAGGTAACACGTCGGCCAGGTAACACGTCGGCCAGGTAACACGTTAGACAGGTAACACGTTAACCAAGTAACCAATTTCGTTAGCCAGGTAACATGTCGGCCAAGGACACGTTAAGCCAGTATAACACGTCGGCCAGGTAACACGTCGGCCAGGTAACACGGTCGCCAGTAACACGTCAGCCAGGTAACACGTCAGGCCAGGTAACACGTCGGCCAGGTAACACTAACCAGTATATACACGTCGGCCCAGGTAACACGTCGTCAGGTAACACGTCGGCCAGGTAACACGTCGGCCAGGTAACACGTCGGCCAGGTAACACGTCGGCCAGGTAACACGTCGGTCAGATAACACGTCGGTACGTAACACGTCGGTAACACGTCGGTCAGGTAAGACCACTGGCAGCTAGAACAAGCCCGCACGTACAGCACATACGCGGCCATTGACTATAATCATATGCTGACTATGAAGATAGATCATTCTGACATATAATCATAATCAGCAAACTGGTTCTTGCTGCCAGTGGGTAAAACCTGGCGAGTCCCAAATTCGTTTTCAGCACTTAGTGCGGCGAGATACGTGAAATAATTGTGCATTTTGGAAAAGCACCCAAAAATTGGACAGACATTGCTTAATATAAATATTAATTTAGAATATTATGCCAAGCTCATTTTTCCAACTGGGGCCGCACAATAGCAAATCCAAGATGGCCGCCATCTCGATTCCGGGAATATGCTTAAAAAATGACATATCTTGTGACAAAAGTCGTGCAAAGCATGATAAAGTGTCATTTTTATTGTTCATAGCATAGAAGTCCATTCCCAACCACAAGCGAGTTGAAACATGCACCTATTTGCCCGTAAATCCCAAGATGGCCGCCGGGCCTAATCGTCCAAGGGTAAATCGGCAATAACTGTGAAGAATCGACCTGGGGCGATGATTTTTAGTGTCTACACCAGGTTTCAACATGTGAGGAGAACACAATTAAAGTA
>NW_014578910.1:0-832 GCF_000485595.1 Priapulus caudatus
TATATAGGTTCGTTGGTATGGAGTGGAAAACAATAAAACAAAGAAAATTGGTGAGTATTAGTAAAATGAAATCGGCAACAGCATTATATGAAGTGTAAAATATATATAATAGCGGCGTTATAACGGCGAAATAATCTATAGGTGGGAATATATAGCCTATATATATATGCGCACGCACACACATACATATAACATATTACCAAAGTATTATTAGCTCTTGATATTACTATAGCGATATATGTGGTATAGTAGGTATAGTATATATAGCGATATACTATAGCGATATATGTGTACACACTGCGGATAATTAAATGGTCGATGTAGGATCGCTGAATGTGTATGTAACGGTGAAATAATAATTTAATAGGTGGGGGTACTAGTATATAGCTATTATATATATTTTACACTTCATATAATGCTGTTGCCGATTTCATTTTACTAATACTCACCAATTTTTTGTTTTATTGTTTTCCACTCCATACCAACGAACCTATATACAGCTCACAGGCACATACGTCGGCGGCAGCGACACACACACAGCGGCCCCGCCGCCACGACAGCAAAAAACCAGAGCACACACACACACACACACAACACACCACACCCACACAACGAAGCACACACACACACACAGGCTACACAGCCACACACCACACAGCACAATGCACACACACCACACACACAAACGACGCACACACCACACGCACACACACACAGCCACACACACATATATAACACACACACAGCCAAAACACACACACGAGTGCACACACACACACACAACACACACACACACACACCACACACACACACACACACATATATACACACA
>NW_014578910.1:1539-5054 GCF_000485595.1 Priapulus caudatus
ATTTTAGTACAATTACTGTTAACAATTAATTACATAAATCTATGCTGAGATACCCCCTAGTCTAAGATTCGGTTGAGCGAGGGACAGGGGGGACAATATGGGAAGTACGGGAGGTGGTGAAGTAGCCGTTTTGCACCCTACAGGCTAGGCCGCTCTCCTAATTATATAAACACAGGTGTACTGTTACAATTAATTACATAAATCTATGCTGAGATACGCCATAACCAGATTAAATGCATATTTATTACAAAAGATATGATATTGTTGTAAGATATTGCGCATGCGTCAACACACTAACGTAGCCAGATTATGTACTGACTGGCATATGCAGAGGGCACCTTATATGCAAGTTCTTCTTGCTATGTCTTAAGGAATGTCTACAGATACATTGTTATCATGTAAATCCATGCTAGGATAGCTCCTCTTCATTTTAAATGCATAATCTTTTACAAAATATTATTATTCTCGAGAGATATTGCGCATGCGCGGGCATCTTTTTATGCGTACAGCTCGGACTAAAGAAAAGTGCATAATATAGCTTGCTGTGAAAAAGAGGGGCAATAGATTAGGTAAAAGAGGCAGGGAAGATAGCTGAGGTGCGGTAGAACAAGAATTCGGCTGAGCGAGGGACAGGGGAGACAATATGGGAAATACGGGAGGGGTGAAGTAGCCGTTTTGCACCCTACAGGCTAGGGCGTTCTCCTAATCATAAACACAGGTGTACTGATAAAAATAACTTACACAAATCTATGCTGAGATACCCCCTAACCATATTAAATGCATATTCATTACAAAATATAGCTCCTCTGGTATGATATTGCGCATGCGTCAACACACTAACGTATAGCCAGATTATGTACTGAGTGGCATATGCAGAGCTAGGGCACCTTACATGCAAGGCCTTCTTGCTATGTGTCTGCAATGTCTACAGATAGAATGCTATCATGTAAATCCATGCTACGATAGCTCCTCTTCATTTTAAATGCATAATCTTTTACAAAATATGATTCTTCTTGGTAGATATTGCGCATGCGCGGGCACCTTTTCATGCGTACAGATCGGACTAACGAAAACTGCATAATATAGCTTGCTGTGAGAAAGAGGGGAAAGAGACTGAGGAAAAGCTGCAGGGAAGATAGCTGAGGTGCGGTAGAATAAGCATAATCTTGGGAAATTATGATTTTTTCCCGGGAGATATTGCGCATGCGCGAGCACTGGTTCCGGCGTATAATTCGGATTAAAGAAAACTGCATAATATAGATTGATGTGGGAAAGAGGGGCAAGAGACTGAGTAAAAACGGCAGGAAAGATAGCTGAGGTGCGGTAGAAAAATTATTCGGCTGAGCGAGGGACAGGTGATACAATTTGGGAAGTGCGGGAGGGTGAAGTAGCAGTTTTGCACCCTACAGGCTAGGGCGCTCTCCTAATCATAAACACAGGTGTACTGATAACAATTAATTACATATATCGATGCTGAGATAGCTCCTAACCATATTAAATGTATATTCATCACAACATATAACCCCTGTGGTAAGATATTGCGCATGCGTCAACACACTAATGTAACCAGATTAGGTACTGACTGGCATATGCAGAGGGCACCTTACATGCAAGGTCTCCTTGCTATGTCATAAGGGATGTCTACAGATAGAATGTTATCATATAAATCCATGCTAGGATAGCTCCTCTTCATTTTAAATGCATAATCTTTTACAAAATATTCTTCTTCTCGGGAGATATTGCGCATGCGCGAGCACCGTTACACGCGCAGTGGCGGCACCAGGATTGGAAAAGTGTTGGGGCAATTAAGCCGAGGGCAAAGTAAAATGTTGGGAGCAAAATGTTGTGATCGCGTAGCGCCAATTCAAGCACGTAGCGCGAGAACTAATGGGTGGGGTCCAGGGGCCGGCCGTACGGGCCCTGGTGGGTTCCAGTGGGCGAAGCCCGCGGAGGCTCTGAGGTTTTAGCATTTTTTAGGTGAAAAATAAAGCCTCTGTATGCCTTAAACAGAGAAATAAACACGCTTGTATAGAGCACTTCTGCTCCATACCAAAACTTTTAATTTTACTGGAAGTACTTCTGTAACATACTCGTGGTCAAGAGAAAAGGAAACAATGTTGATGCAAAATATGCCACGTAATTATGAGATAATTATTTAACTTATAATTACATCACCTAACATATCAAGCCTTATAGTCATGCACAATCGCCCGAAAGTATTCGAATATTTTCGTATTCGAAATATAAAAGTATATTTCGTATTCGATTATTAAAGTATACCGAACCGCATTCTATATCGTATCCCGCCAGACCCAGGGTTAAGTTATGTTAATTAATTAGATGAATGTTATGTTGGACCACATAGGAAATGTGTTAGCCACGCTTTTTGTGTTTTAATCCTCGATAATTTTCTAGCTGCATTTTGTTTATTTATGCTGTTATATCGATGTAATGTATGCTTTGTTAATTATCGAAATAAATAAATCAAAAATCAAAAAAGAAAGGGTTAATTCATTGCACACGGTATCAGTTTTAAAATCAACATGCTTTGTAAACGCTAGTGTTTTAAATAAAGGCTATCCACAGAAATTGCTGTTTCGCGGCAGTTTCGTAGCCAGGATTTTTTAACAGGGGGGCCAAAAACAGCGAACTGCGCAAAAGAGTGGATGACTTAATATTTTAATGGTCCCTCAGCTTCCCTCTCCACACCTTATGCTCCACCGCCTCTCATCTCTGTAATCTTTGTTTTGGGCGCCATGTAAAAAGGTGACATTTGTGTTCGTTGTTCTCTGTTCCCTAGATATGTAACTGTTTAGTGGCAGATCCAGGATTACGAAGAGGGGAGGGGGTGAAACACAGGCGGGGGGTATGGGGGTCCTCCCCCCGAAAATTTTGATAATGTAGATCGCAGGAGATGGCATTTGAGGCACTTTTGAGTACATGTACAGCCTTCATTCTGACTACAATTCTCTTTTTAGTAGAACAATTATTATTTCTTTATTTTTTTTTTAACTTTCGGATCAACATGCAGGGGGGCCATGGCACCCTTTGCTCCCCCCTAACTACGCCACTGTTTCGCGGAAAAATAAAGGGGAAAATCGTAGTGGCGGAATTCAAATTACTGTATACGCTGTATATTTCGCGGTGGTTTAATTTTCGCGAATTTCGCGAACGCGTCATCGATCGCGAAAATAAGAACACGCGAATAGTTCATACCAAATAATACCGAATAGTTCATAATTAATTCACCGACGGCGAAATTAACCACTCGCGAAATTGTCCGCCAAGTCTGAGTTCGCGAAAAGTGTGGCCTACAGTAATATATATATACTGTCCCTTCTACTTCTACGCTTCTACGCTATATTGGCCACCATCAACATACTGATGATTATGCCAACGGGAGGCGCTAGTTGAGACTAAAATAAAATTTTCCTTCCCTTGATTTTCTAAAGAAAAAAACCAAAAAAGCAAATTTTACTTAAAAAACTGCCCTGATGTCGTTTAGGCAGTAATCA
>NW_014578910.1:8657-30740 GCF_000485595.1 Priapulus caudatus
ATCCGGTTGTTTAGACACTTCAATTTTATTAATCACGTGACTTTTGATAATCATTTGACTCGACACGCTGCGGTGATTGGCTGCCACTCACGATTTGTCGCCGACAGCCGCATAGAAATAGAACATGTTCTATTCCTGCGATCGCAGTCGGCGACCGTATTTTCGATCGTAAGAGAACTCATGTCGAGTTTGGTCGCCGATGTTTTTATTGGCGATCTGGCCGGTTTTTGACGTACGATATTCAAATCTTGTCGGCGACTAGGTCGTAAGGCCGACATAAGCGGACCTTAAAACGTACGACACGATTCTCCATTCTTTGGCCATCAATCCAAAGCCATTGCGCGCCTCTAATTCAAACAAAAGGCAGCTACCTAACCACAGCTTGCTAACTCGGCGGGCAATGTGGCTCGCTGGGAGATTTGAGCCCGATCAGCTGCTGCTGATTGCGGTTGGCGTGTGTGCATGAAGGCATGCCAGGTATGTGCAAAGGTGGCCTGTGTAGCTGTGTACCGGGTCAAAGGTTATCTCGCCGAGTGTTGATGCCTAATCTCCCAGCGATTCTACGTAATGATATCATTTTAGTTTCAAATTTTTATTATTATTTGTTTTACAGGATGGTTGTTTCCAGGCCAATGAACCTAGATAAAGTCTACCACCAGCACTACATGTGAAAATGTTTAGAATAATTGGAAGGAAGATAAGTGGGGTGTTTTTTTTCTTTCTGAATTTGCTGAAACGAGCATTATGTTGTTTACGACTACGGAGAAGAAAGCTCTCCAAATCGCTCCTTCCTATATCAAATGCAGATCTAGAGCATATATCTGTGCCCATGGGATTTTCCGGACCCCCTGGAGAAGATACTTTGGTAAGAAATCACACATTTCTTAGTGTAATGTGGATAATAAGCCAAGCCTGTTGTATGCTGTTTGTTCAGCTGTATGTTATAGATTTTGCTACTAATAGGATTTTCACTTACACGTACAAGTACATAAGTATATATCCATAAGTATTATACTATACATAAGTATACATAAGTCTATACCCAAGTACATAACTATTATCTTGCAGCATGAGCAACAGTAAAAATGGGCAATGTTCGATTTCATTTCAGGAGGAGCAAGTCAGTTGGGAAAACTGGGGTATAACATCTGTATCCCATTCTCAAGAAATGCAAACACAAGATGCACATACAAATAATTTAATATCGGGGGGAAAATACAGCAGCACTAAAATGCAACCAGCACCAGAATTGGAAGAAGAGCCCAATTTTTTCGAAAATATGACACCGAGTGTTAGACGACCAAAGAAGGTATATTTTTATTACTTGTTATAATTTTATGGAAATTTATCTAATTCAGTACTTCTAAGCATTTCACAGTGATTTATATACGGTGGAAAACTGTTAACAGGTAACCGAGGTTTAAATATGCCATCTCTAAGTTAAAATTTCTATCAAGGTTACACAATTTATACTTTCCATGAGAAATGTTTTGCATCTCTCAAAGGTGTTTGTATTTTAGGTTTTAATTCATAAAAAAGAAGAGTTGGCACCTAGAGATGATGCACCAAATAGGTTACAGATGGATGCTATATCTGGCCTACCTGCTCAGGTATATGTCATGTTACATTCATTATTAAAAGCCAGTTTGATGTGATTATGAGAGGTACTTTTTAGGTAATTAGTATTGCAAAACCTTCATATTCACATCTGTAACTACAGAAAAGTCAATGATGATTGATAATTAATTTCTTCATTTAACAGCACGTTGCCACATTTCAAAGGAGCTTAGCTATTAAACTGCTTTCTAATTTTTTTTCTAGTGTTTGGGGTTTGGGTGTTTTGGGCTCTAACCAGGACGGTGAAGTTTTTCCTTAGTCAGTTACTGTTTACGGCAAACTGTACTGTAGCGGTAGCAGGGGAAGTCATTGTGAGCTGCTATTGAAGTAATAGTAGATGCAGATGGGACTGATTGCATGAATATGCACATTTCATAAACAGCCCATATATAGATCAAATTCTAATATGATAGCAGTAAGGGCTCGAAATTAGCACTGGCCCACCAGCATATATGCCGTCAAATTATTTGGAGGGCCAGTAACATTGGCAAAACACCGGCCCTCCGAGCCGGTGGATTCAGCCGTGTTAGCGAGTACCTAGATTTTTATTTATAGCATTAATGAGCAAATGGCCTACAATGCTGTGAAGGATATCACGCCATAATTTATCAACATTTTACACATTTGGAATCGAGAAGCGTGAAACATGACATTGGCAAAAACACTTCGGCCATCATTCACGATCTGTATTATAATCTGTTCAACAGCTACTACGCAATGCCGCACACTAAAACATTTTCCGGACAAGCAGAGTCAGTGAATCAGTCTTATCTTTATTTTTGAAAAAAAAATTGTGAGGGCTGGTAAATTATGGTGAGAGCTGGTCAAAAACTGCTGTTACCATCCTTCTGGGCCAGTGCAAAAAATCTGAATTTCATTCCCTGGCAGTACATTTAAAACTTATCAAAGGTGATCCACCTACCGTGTTGGCAGCTGGCTGCGTATTTATTGCAAACTTTATTTACCGTGATTAAGCATGCTACATTTTTTTAATGTAAAATAACATGCTCAATCTTTTGCAAAATTCCGTAAGAGTGGCATTGTCATTTCACATCCCAAGAATAGCAGTTGTAGTTAACATACTACCAAGAGCTCGCAATAGAGCTCATCTCTATTATGACTATGAGCTCTTGATACTACCTATGTGCAAGTTGTGGTCATAGCTTACAAATTACGTATGGGCATTATTACATTTAAACCAAGTTGCCGTAACATGGAGTAATACTGTACAGTGTATGAGTGAACTAGTTAAGTAAGTCATTATCAGACTTATGCATTCATTTTTTTGCTGATATTGTAAGACAATCAATTATACATTTCAAATCTAAATATTTACCTGTACTTTCATGTTTAAAATTGCCATGTTGGACAGGGGCCTGAGCTAGGAGCGTGGGTGGAGAGCAATAATCTGTGGGAGGATGACACTGATGAAGTTTCGTGGGACGCAGATGCTGTCATTAGGGAGAAACGCAAGCAAGAGCGTGAGCGGAGGCTTGCTGAACATGTGCGCAAGAAGCAGGACCACCATGCAAAGAAACAAGCAACTAGTCTCAGCAAGATGGTAAGGTGAAATCTGTCAGATGATGTGTGAGAGCACCAGATAGGTTTGGGTTAATTCAAAGTGGAGTTGTGATTGAATGGATGTTATCATTTCAGGTTCTCGATTATATGTAAAAAAAAAATCTGATGATCTCACTCATCTTCATTAGTTGCTGTAACATTCATTCTTTTTCAAAGATTAACAAGGTAATGGTAGTATGCTTTCATTTATGCTGCCAGTATTTGATTCTAAAGAAAATGCAGCATTAGGAACCAGGTTTCACAAATTGGAATTAATTGGTTGAATGGAATCTATTTAAAACTACCTAGATGTGTAGCATACACAGCCTAGTCTTTTTGAACAGCGTTCAGGGCAGTAGGCTGAGCAAATTCCTAGGTGGGGGGGGGGGCAGTGGCAGATCCAGGATTTCAAGGAGGGGGTGAGAAAAAGTTGTGGGTCCTCCCACAGACAATTTTGAAAATTTAGATCGCATGAGATGGTATTTGAGGCACTTTTGAGTACATGTACAGCCTTCATTCTGACTACGACAATTCCCTTTTAGTAGAATTTTTTTTAAATATTTTGCTCCAAAATCTAGGGGGGGCAGCTCCCTTGCCCCCCCCCCACAGGCTACGGCCCTGTCGTTGTTTTTAAAAGTATTTCACTGTTACACTCATACTGATGGTCTATGTATAAGCAAATACTGGTGATGTACGCTAACAAATAATTTGCTCATATAGATGGCAGAACAGCTTCATATTAAAGTACCTATCTGAAATAATATGTATTGATCAATTTCATTTTAATTCAGAAAATTTCTTGCACTAAACCACAGCTATACTTGGCTTTGGATGCCTTAGATTTGAATGGATTTAATGGAAAATCGAATTGAATATGACTGTTAGTGTAGGTAGAATCTACTAAAAGACATTGAAGTTGAATAGGACGGGGATAGGTTGAGTGGAAACAATGAATTGACTCAAACCATACTGTTAACACATGAACAAGAACATCTATTATTAAACCAAGGAGCTGTGTTAGACAGTTCCTTACTATGAACAATGTCGTTTTAAAAATGGAAACAGAATCTGTATATATACTTGTTATAAAAACCTTTGTAACTGACAATGTAATCTAGCTGGAAGTGAAAACAATTTTTACCTCCGCCCAACGGAGTTGGAGGAGGTTATGTTTTCGCTCTCGTGTGTTCGTGTGTTCGTGTGTTCGCGCGATCGATATTAGCGCGTCGAGTCAAGCAAGCCAGCCAGCTCCAGCAGCAGTCAGCAGCAGCCAGCAGCGAGCGGCGAGCCAGCTCGTAACACATACATATTACATGGCAGCGTTTACATGTCAGTACGCTGGCGTATATCGTCGGTTATTCGTGTGTTCGTGAGTCGTATGGCGTGTGGCGTATGTCGCTGGCAGAGGTATGCACTCCGTGAGTGCACTCTGTCTAGTTTAGTACTGTGATTATGTATGTGATGAGTGTATAATGTTAACATTATGTGACAATTGTGGGGGGCTATTTTCGAGTGAGAGTTTGCAAGCTGTTTCTGAAAGCATATGCACAACAGATCTGTTTCTTGATAAGACATTGAGAAAAAATCAGAGCCACCGAATATATTGCCCACTTTGTATGCATGTGTTTGTGCGAATAATGTTCATGTATCCATTCAGTTAAGCTGTGACGTCTATCTGTATAAAAATAAATTGGGAATGGCTAGGATCACTAATTGTAACAAATGCCGTAATTTCTCTGCACGTGTAATTTGGCCAGAGAATTAAAAGGCAGTGTGACGGAAGCTTTCATATTTAGTATTTTCTATACTGTTGAGCTGGCAGTGTAAGCAACTTGCTATATGATGCACTGTGAAACACGGTACGCATAAGCGTGACTGCTGGAACCTGTGTCTGTAGTGTAAGCAGAGTGGCAGAGAAAACATTTGCGTTCGACTTTTGTAGCATGTTCAGGCTGTGCTCTATGTTTAGCAATCAAACATGATTATTAATACTGAATGTGTGTATGTGCATTTGCACATCTGCAATGCGTATGTGTACCGTGCTGTGTTAGATTTGAATTTTCGTTGGAAATTTGTGATGGGGTAATTCGATTTCTGCACTATCATTTTGAAATTGGTGGTATCCTTTGACATGTCACGTGGTCCAAAAAATGTGCTATTGTGCGTGAGCGCAAGTGGGTATACACTGGTGTTCGCTCAGTCCTGCATTTTTCCTGCATTTCCTAATCGCAAGATCACGCGTTTAAAAACGATTTTGTACTACTTTATAAACACTAACTTGCAGAGTTAGATCTGATGCTGAAAATCACTGCTGTTATTTCAAAAAGAAACACACAGGCAGTGCCACAGACATGTACATTAAAAAAACAAAAATTATGTATTAGAAGTACATGACTAACGGAATATGAACATTAATTGATCGTGTACTTCAGTGATGTTATCAAGCTGTATACTAGACATGTTACACCCACTTATCGACGTGATTGATTATCTGCTCGTTAACTTTTCGGCTTCATTTCCAGTCATTCAATCTTGCTTCATTTTATTTCCATTCCAGCCTCATTTCTTTCCTCTGTTGTAATTAAATTGTATCGGTAAAATTGAGGTGACGTCTGTAATCACAAATATATTCACATTTTAATCACGTGTTAGAAGTTGCCCATCGCATTATAATGCGGGTGGTGGAGGAGAATTGCTATGGCCTTTTTTTATTTAGACTCGTAATTGATGGCTTGTATATATAATTATAGTCTCTAATACAGCGATTCTGTTATGACAGGATGCAATGTTAAAAACAATTTCATACATTATCAATAATTGTATGAGATGAGCTAGTAGTGAATAGTGTGATCAAAGTTGTCGATTGCACGTCACAATGTGAACTTATACATGTACGTGCAATATTTCGTTCCTTTATTTCCTCATACGAGTTGAAGATGTTTGACTTCCAGTTTCAGCCTGAGACTACACACATCAGTCCCTGTGTAATGTTGCAAACGTGTATGTGGCAGTTTAAAGCGCAAGGCAAATTACCGTATCATCACGCAAACAACATCTGTTATGCATATAGGTGTTTGCCTGCTGTTTTTAAATATTATATGTGATATAAATCGAGACGACTTATCACATTAAATAGGGCTACATAATAAATTGGTGATTATTTATAAATGCAAAGATAATATGATTATCTGTTTAAATGTACCCACTATTATTTATTTTCACAAATGCACGCTATGCACAATTTCACAATCCTTACAGGTTTAGACATTACAAAAATATTATGGAATACGTCTGTCATTATTTTTAGAATCATTGTCATATATTTGACATTTCTATTTGCATATTCCCTTTCATAAACATCACTGTGACTGATAACATAATAGCAGCCAGGTATATCTAGTCTAAACTATCTGTACGACTATTTACAATGTAAGCAGAGATAAGATACATATTTTTTGTCTGTTTTCTATAGGTTATCCAATCTACAGTAATAAAAAAAGCATGTTACATTTTCTTTTCTTCTATGCTGCTTACCAAGGTACAATATACCTTGCCATTTTCGTAACACTACACTCTACCTTTCTGCATAAATTTCGTTTAAATTTGGCTAGTTATGCTACATTGCGATTTTAACTTGAATAATTGGATACATATTAACAGTTCGTCTGCAAGCATAGTGATGCATTTGCCCACGCTTTTGTTTTTGCCTTTACATTGATAACATAAGTTGTACTAGTCTATTATAGTCTATTATTGTACGTGTCTATGGCACACACGTAATTAAAAGTAATAGTCCATTTATCTCTACTACCGAGCTATGAAAGTTTGGATGTATTATAATTAACAGACCATAAAGCAAAACAATAGTGAAACTTTGAATACACCAATTCTTCGATTTATGTGAGGGTTGCGTTCTGTGAAAATTCTGCATAAACGGAAATTACACATCATATATAAAAACATGGAGGAAAAACGGATGCATGCAACACCATCAAATATAATGACTCGAATGCATTTTAACTACACTGAAATTATATTAATACAGCAGAATAAACACAAATATTTACAGAAAACGAGTTTTTACTCGAGTTTTTACTCGAGGCTCTCTTGCGCTTAATTAGTGGAGCAGGGGTAGGCAAAGCGGTCGCTGGAAGTTTGGAAGCCATTATAACAAACACGAGTAGAAGAAGGGTGCAGTAAACAGGATAACAACTGGAATGTCCTTAGCACACAACAGCAGGTTTGCACATGACAATGCTTGGTGTGATACTAATGCAGTACAGTGTGTGATGCATTTTCCAAAGCAATGCCAATTACACCCAGTCAACCAATCAGCAAGTGCATGATGGCAGGAAAACAGCTCAGCACTCACTCTGCATAACAGCATACTAAATCTTCATTAAGTAAAGGATTTTAGAATTCCAAGTTTGCAGTATATACGTAGTTTTTAAATAAACCGGCATTGTGAAACTTGCATCACTCCTGCAAGGTACAGTATATTAAAAGTGCAAACAAACATACTTTTTCTTAAAGTACATTTTCATCTTCTTGTCATTTTAAATACATTCCAGTGTGTAGCATAACAAACTAAATTCAACCGAAAATAATGCTTAAACTGGATTGGTTTTCCTAAACCTGATGTGTTTGGAAAAATCAACATTACACTCACACATTACATAGATTCATTTTTCTGTTTTGATATACTTAATCAAAGAAGCTTGTAATACTCACTCCTGGTAATTAGTAAATTACTACATAATTAGATTTCTGCTACATTCTTTCGTTTGGATGCTGCTCTTACATAGTCTTGCGATACTGTTTCTACAGTACGGTGGTAGTCAGCCAGTTTTAATCTCAGGTCTTCGTATAACTGTAACACAAATAAAATGTGAACTTTTTGTAAAATTTACTATAAAGTGTAATGCATATCTTCTATCACAGTAATTTGGATTTGCTTAAGATCATGTAAATAAACACTGTTAGAAAAGTAGTTGTGTATATATATATGTATGCATGCACACACGCACACTCACAGAACTGTGCTCATGGCACTATATCTTACAGTATCACAGAATAATGATTTTCCACAGCTAAACCATTATTTTAACAAGCTTGAAATGCTCACCTTAATATACAAAGCATCATGCTGGACTGATTTCATCACTAATAGCAGTTGATCAATCTCGGAATATGGCAGCCATACCGGGGGAGTTGTGCTGTGCAGTGCAGTCTGCAACACAGCATTTGATTGAGGAAAACCTACCGATGTTATGTTTTTAATAAACTACAATTACTAAGATTTGAAAAGTAATGGCAAATATTTTGTGTGTGCTACGTGTATACAGAACTACAGTATGATCTCCTAAAGGTAGTCGGTGCCGCCGATAATGAAAAAAGTGCAGCCAATTAGCTTGCAGCATCACTGAAACCAGCAAGCACGGAGTCGTCTCTAACTTAATATATACCTTTAAGTTAAAATGCTCCTTGCCATTTCCTAGGGCAGCATTGATGTACTCTATAACAAGGCTAGCAGCATCCGTCAATAGGTCGTAGTCTATGTACAGACGCAGCAGTTCTGCTGCATTCACTCGCTGAAAATAGAATGCTTAGTGTAAAATACCAACCTACATCTACGCAGACGTGGTCCATCACTCACTAGCTACGTGACGATGAGAGATACTAGTATTTACTACTAGTAGAAGCAGACTTTTTCATGGCTACCCATAAAATTAGCTTCTATAGATCTTGTCCAATATTCACCAAGGTAAACCTAAACTGTTCAATTCCTCATATAACAGTGTAAAAGGAATGGGTCCGAATCTAATATATTTAAGCTTTGAACATATTCAACCCACAGAAAAAAACCCACAAACATCTATCAATGTTACAACTTATGCATAGAATCCAAGTTACACATGCTGACCTTGTAGATGGCTGACAACCAAGAAGGTAGTGTTATACCAAGGCACAGCAGACGGGTAGCTATACACCGGAGTTGAGCACTACCACAGTAATCTGGATGCTTTTCTAAGTACATCTGCAACAGTCTCCAAGCCTGTTCTGACGACCTGCTCGAGCGGGAAACAAACACAGGCACATGGTACAGTACACAATCTATTATCCGAAATTCTGAAAACCGAACAGCTCCGAAAACTGAAAGTTTTTTCGTGGAGGTCGTCTGCACACCAAAGCTCGCGTTTGGTGCTAAAACTCGACCCGCCGAATATTAATGTGTTTGGCATTATTCATACATATTGTACTGTACCGGTACAGCACTTGGCCTCTTGAAAACTTGGGTGTTAGTAACGGCTAGTTGCAGGATATATGGTATATCTAACTGTACTGTACTACCATTCCGAAATCCGAAAAATTACGAATTCCGAAACGTGTCTGGTCCCAAGGGTTTTGAATAATAGATTGTGTACTGTATAATCAAGCATGAAAAACGTCAAATAAAACAAACAAACAATTCAGGGGTTGTTTTGCTGCACAGTAACCTATCATTGCAGTGTATAGTGAACTACGTACCACGTAGAAAATTATATCTATATTTAAATTTGTTAAATAATCATGACTTCCTAAGATGAAACCCTGCTTTTAGGTTTGCCACTCCTTTCGTTAACAGTTACTTACTGGACATATTGATTTTATTCCAACCCTTATTTTCCTTTTGCAAAAAAATGCTATTGGTTTGCTCGCATTGGGTGCTGCATTTTACTTACGTGATTTCTTTGGCAGGATGAGTGATATCTATCTCATTATTGTCGAGCCACTCCCAAGCCTCGACTGTGTAGTTGTTGTCACCCATGTTGCCACAATTCTGAGAGAGCCTCACACATCTGCAATGGCAGCAAAGACAATGAACTCATCCAAAACCTAATTAGCCTGTCTCAAGAGTCCATGAAATTTAACACTGAATTAACCTTTATCACATCATTAATCGAATAACAGTAAAGAACAATGCGAGTAATACAACGTAAACACCATGAGCGTGAGCACGAGCAACGAGCATGGGTTCCTACTACATACCTAGAGGTCAGTGCTTCAAACACAGAAACCTTGGACAGCTGGAAAGCTTCGCACACCAGGATAGCCGAGTCAAACATGCCTGCTGTGCATAGCATCGAGACCACCTCAAATGGGGTTGGAGGGCGGCCTATGGACGGCGAAAGAACTCTTAATCCACAATTAACCCAGTGAGATCACAACAATGCTTTGGCAAAATTTTGTAATCGCTACATTGTATCAGGAGTTAATGAGACAATTTGTCTCATTAACTCCTGATTGTATCTAGTCTTTGCAATCTATATACACAATATTATACATTATAGATGCAGTCGCACTAACCTGGTGCTATGCAATTATTAAAATAATAGCACATGGTTTGAGCAGAGCCATAATGCAGCACAGAAAAAGAGCTAGTAGATGCAGCATGCTTCCCGAGGTAAAAAGCAAATAGATGGACTCACCTGCTATGGAGGACAGGTCAACACCTTTCATCATTAGCTTTAGCATGTTGTTCAGTAGCAGGTACTCTTTCTCTATGTCTGCTAGTTCAAGCACCTGGACCTTACTCTCAACTGAAATTTTCAACAACAAACGTCTTTTAATGAGCAGCCACATTTAAGAAGTGAAGAGGGCGGCCTCTACTGACTCAGGATGATGACTTTCAGCAACACTACATAGCTGTTCAATAAGTACTATACAAACGAATTTCAATTTTATTACTTGTCAGGGTGTTCTTTTACGTAATATTTTTTACAGTAATAAAGATTTTACTATGACTGTTATTATTCATCAACACTATTAGAATTAATATGAAGCACTAGTGTTAACTATTAAATGTGATGATGGTTTGATGTTTTATCATTATCACCATGCAAACCTTATTGTTGAAATTGAAAGGATATTCAGTCTTCAGCAAGTTCAATTAACATACAACAATATTTGCTCACTATTGCAGTAGACTGGGATCAATTTAAAACCAAATGATAACTAAATCACTGCAAATATTAGAAGGCCCTATTCAGGTATTCACATGTCATGGGGTAACAGAATAAAGAAGCCAGATGATATCACACAACTCACAGCATGGTTTTGGCTCATCTCCCTCAACATCTTCATATTTTGACCAAGGTGATGGTTCATGCTACAATACACATATAACCAATAATAATAACAACAAGAACAATAAGAACAACAACAATGATAACAATAATAATAATAATAATAATAATTGCTTTCATGGTTAATACTGAATGCAGCTTACTTCAATGTCTGTCTAAGCTAAGCATTTTCATGTTACAGTATCAGATTCCTGATTTCGATACTTACAAAGGTTACTACAGTCTACACACTATAAACCCTTCCTACGCTGTAAAAGCCCATAGGCCAGCACTGATTCAGGTGTCAAAGGGCGTAAAATTATTGCGCGATTCTACACAAGACACTGCTTCTATCCTATCTTTAGTTCCCATAGCTGGGCCTACCAAAGCATCCAGGAAAATAGGCCCAGCATAAGAACACAAAGGCAGTGACTGAGGTATTACTCAAAACCCAGATCTTGTAACCTACAGGCCACACCACTCACTCATGTTTTAATTAATTCCTCCTTACACTTTTACAAACTTTTATCTCTATTTTAAGTAACAACAGTTATCCCACCGTAAGGCAATGCCATTCCCAGATGCACATACAAGCAAATACCTTTGTGTTTTTGACGTTGTGTGCCGGCCTGACTATCCATGCATACTCGGGTGAGCCAACCCTGAGAGCATTCATTGCAGTCAGGTAGCACCTAACCTGCTGCTGCAAGGCCTGCATCCCGGCCACCTCCTGTCCGAGTCTCCTCCCATACTCATACATCACGCTACCAGCTAGTAACAGCAAACGAATTACATTAAATTTCTACAAGAAAGCCAGCACCCTACAAATAATAATTTTGCACGTTTCTTCTGCTGACCAACGACCAAGAACACAGCCGGTACACGTGCACAGTTTGAACAAGGAAACTGCAATATGCAGAATGAATTTTACCCAGTTCTGCAAGTCCCACCCCAACAGGTATATAAGGTGTAACGAATGTCCAATGCTGGCGACCACAATGTCCCAGAAAAATTATTCTCAAATGACTTACACCTTTATCAGTTTGATATGAGTAGATCAGCTACAGCATCAAATATCATTAGTAGAACTCGCACCTTTGCGATAGTCCCCTCTTAGCATGTGGAAGGAGTAGAGCAACTCATAGTAACTGTGCGTCGTGAGCTGCACAGAGCGAGAGCGGGACTCGAGGATTCGGACGACGTCTGCCTGTAGGTCTATGTAGGGAAAGCTCACGAGCAGGCTGAGCTCCTTGCGTTCACACAGCACGATGATGAACTGTCGCAGGCAGTCCTTGTGCCTGCACCAAGCACATAACAACAGTGCACCCAAATGTAAGACCCTGTCATGACCCAGCTAAATGTCAATAAAGAGTCGAGCATATCATCCTTCTATTCACATGGCATGACAATGAACTGTGGCACTCAGTCCTTGTGCCAACCCCAAACATGCAAAAGTGAGCTTAAATCGTGGTTCACAGTTAAGAATACTGGAAAGGGTTAACCCATGCTTAAAGATACCAGTAAAAAATTTGTAAAAATATACAAAGACAAGAACTAAAATCTGGGTCGAATATATATGTTGAGAGAACGTAACCCTAAGTATGTTTAGGAGCAAAGCAAGATCCGACATCACATTTAATTGATTTTTGACGTTTGAAATAAATGATGCAGGGATGGCCATGAATACTAACACTTGACTGCGCTGACAAGCCCACATAGAACACTATCATACCAGCATCATGCAGTATCCAGATTTTTCACAGGTTCCAAAGCCATAAAAATTCATGTATTACAGTAATAAATCTAATCTGAAATAATAACAGCTTACCTTGTTGCATCTGGGTTGGAATTGAGTGCACTGTATGCCTCATCATAATGGCCAAGCTCCAGATGATATTTGAAGATTAGAGACCACAATGTTGGCTGTTCAAAGGAATGATACATAAAAGATGAACATATCCAATATGCAAATTAATTTTCGTAAAATTTAAGAACACTAGCCTGAGATTATTACGTGACATTGAATTAAAATATATACTTTCTAGCAGTCTATATCAAAGATTTATAAATAGATTATGACTAGATCAGTTTAAATCAGTAAAATTAATAAATTGAAAAATCAACTTTCCAATGTAAAATTAAAAGCTAGCCGACATGAATCATTGATCAAATTACCACGTTAGGATTGTCAACTTGAGCAGAGTTGATGACAGCAGTGGCAAACGATAAAACAACGTCTGGCAAGTCGAATTCTTCAAGAAGCCGTGTAACCTGCATAAAAATTTACATTTCAGGAAGATCAATTAAAAAATAAATTTAATTACATCACTTTTAGCAAAATACTCCAGGACAGAATTTGTACGAAATGACAAAAACCATGAAATTCATACACAGACACAAACCCATTTTTCAACATAACAATCACTTAGCGAGAAAACGAGTCAGCAAGTGTGTGGGATGAGATGTCAATGAATATGAATTCATACATAATTCCACATTATGATCTTTATAGAGTAACCACTGCAACTGCTGGACACGATAAGTGTCAATTAAGTATAAACCTAATAACACGAAATTGCATATTAGAAATTAAAATACAGGAATGTACCTTCAGGTAAAACAGCACTCTTAGTGATTCCTTGCTGTCAGAGTCTGTCTCTCCGAGAAGCCTCATAAGGAAGGGTTCGTAGCTCTGAATGCTGTCTCCAGCTTTCAGGAACAGGTCACATGCCTTGTACGGTTCACCCAGGTTCAGATAGCAGAAGGCTAGCAGGAAGTGTCGTGACGCAGGATTCCAGTCACACCAACTATCCACCATCTTGATGTACTCCTAAAAAATGCAGAGATTGCATGTGTTGAATTACATATATTGCAATGTGAAATATGCATGTTGTTGCTTACGCACCACACATGGAAGATATTAATCTAAACACATGTTAACAATTTTAACTAATCAAATCAAATCCAATTAAAAAAGATTGTTTACTAATCTGGCTGCTTCAACATTTACAGACATGTCTAGAAAACATGACGTTAGTACTAGATATAATGCCAGTGGGCTTACATACCATCAGAGCCGAGTACTGACACTTTACCAGCAGAAACTCGGGAAAGACAAATCCAATGCTCACTGGCCATCTAATCATTAGTGGTTAAAGTGCAAAACACTTGCTATGCAAATCAAAAGTAGAACAAGACTAGTAGGAATATAAGCTAACTTCGAGACTTTTTATGAACCAAATCTTCCCTTATTGGGTGCTTAACCAAAAACTTCTAACAGGCCATATATAGTTGAACATATATTGTTCTAGCAATTGCGCGACTTTTCATTTCATTTAAAAATTCATTCTGTGACAAATCAAATGTATATTCCTTCCCACCTTAGTCGTGTCTTCTTTTGACCTACGCTGCGCTTTCTCTATACATTTATTACATACTGATACCTGATCACAACAAATAGATTTACAACAAAATCATTTCATTTTGGTTAGGATACACAAGCTGACTGATGAATGTGACCAGTGGAATGGATGCCTGCTTCCATGACGATGACAGCTCGTCTGTTAGAAAGCCATTCTGGATCATAAGGCCACGTGCCATGTTTCCACCCACACCGTCAATGAACAGCTCTGCCAGAGTAACGCCATCATCTATGAAACAAATATAACATGCAATTAGCTATGGCATACCTGACAGGTCAAGATGATACTTCTCTGTACAAATGCACTTTCATGATGCCATAATCGATTTGGCCAATGAAGACCATTTAACCACTTGCCACTTTTCATATCAGCATTGATGAATATGTTCACAATGACAAGTTTAACTGTATTTAATAGGAATGAAGTTTTTTTCAATTGAAAGCTCAATTGAGCAAAAAGTGATCAAATTATCAACAATAATTAAGTTATGGTATAATTGGAAATTATTAAACTTCATACCATATCTGTTATTTTGTGACCGTTCCATTAATCCTGTAATCTGTAGTACTCCAAGTTGTCTCACACTAGATTCTCTAGAAAAATAATGGAAAACTTTTAATCATTAACACTGCCTGTTACAAAACAATACCTTATGTGCATTTGAGCAACATTAAACAGATGACCACGAAATTCTTGGACGCATAACAGTCTGAGTCATCATATCGCACATATAGTCATACATACGTGCGTATGTTCCATGTGTGTACATGGAAAAACGTGACAAGACAAACAATACATAAATAATGAGCATGCCACCGCTTAACATGAAGCCCTCTGAACCTCATTGACATCTCCTAATACTTTTACTCATAGACCTAGTAGTTTCAAAACAATGATATTTAGCAAAACTGACAAGATATCATTCATCTTTTTTTGCATCTCACTAATTTTTGTTGTAGATCTCTCTCTCTTTAAATGCTACTGCTGTTAATGTGTATTGCTTCCACTAAACAAACAGCTGAAAGGCGGACGTGCGGCAAACTCACAGCTGGCTGCTAGGCACAGGCACGGCACTGGTGGTGCTGATCCATCGGAGCACAGCCGATGCTCGCAACATCACCGCTGTCCGCATGATGCACTCCGACTTCAGACGCTTAATCATCTCCAACGACAGACCAGATCTGTTATCCAGCGTTGTCAAGAACACCTGTCAACATACATGAAAATAGTAAATTATCCCTAACACTTACAGTGAACACCTGTTCCGCATATTCTTGGCAGACCAATTAATGACTAGCAACGAAACACATTAGGCCGTTGGCCGAGAAGAAAATATATATTATTATACCTCATGGCTGTAACAGCATTCCTGGTTAGCTAAAACATGTCCCATGTTAGGGCACTCCACATAGTGTATATTTCACATATTTCTCTCGCGTGATTATATTGCTTGCATGACAGAGGGCATTACTGCACATCCGGGTCATAAATTAACAAACCTGACAGCTATGCTTTCGAATACTAATCCGTACAATAAACCGTTAATTAACCATGTCTGAGGGTGATATTATGATTTGCCCAACTGAAGCAAGTCCTGTTTCCCCTGAGAACTTCTCATTTCATTGCCCATCACAAGCGTAGGCAATGCTATTATACTGTTTAGTATAATAATATAGTAATGATAGGTGTTAGGAAACCAGTAATACATGTAATAAATAATTGTGAAACATAGATTTAGGCTGCATAACGAAGGGTAATCATTGCTAATAGGACACCAGAGTAATCTACCTGAATGCTACCTAAGTGCAAGCGTGTGCTAATACAAGCCCGACCTGCATGATGAGAAGGTCCCTGCAGATAGAAAACCGTGTCTCGGCTAGCTGGAAGAAGCAGATGCCGAGCATCCTGACAGCACTCTGGCTGGACAACAGCCGCCTTGTGCCGTGGCTTTTCGCGACCTCAATAACTGGAATACACAGACAAGCACTTACCTTAATTTCAGTGAAGCAAGTATGTCAGTAAATGTTTACAACACAAACATTATGAACTATTGGCAGATAAACATAATAATGATTACACAAATCTCGAAATCTTTACAGCATTTGAACATTTCCATTGAGCATCTTTTTCCTGTACATATATTTCTATGGTATATCTGAGACACACTTGTGTTTTCTACTTGCAAGCCTTCCGGATGGCCATGTGCAAGATCGAGTAATTCCAGCACAGTATCAATGGCTCCAGCCACATCTGACATGCCCTGAATGAGCTTGCTCAACTTGTGCAGACAAGAGTCTTCAGACCTACGGTAAGATTAAATAATTAATCTTACTACAGCACAGATGTAGAAAAATTTCAGATTAAGCAACTCGACGTTCGGCCAAGTAAATACATTACGTAGTATCATATAAACATTTTTTTACTGCTAACTAATTTATAGTTTAAATTATATTAAGAAAAACTAGGTAACATCTCATAGATGTTAAATTTTTACAGGAAAATTATGGTTTACAAGAAATGTCTTGACTTCTATTACTTTCATCTTATTCATGATAAGTATTCTACGTATTATTCGTGCATAAAGAAATATGTTAATCATTACCCATCTGTCTCCATCTTGGAAATTACTGCAACAACAATCTTATCAGCAATGCACTCTGGCATGGTGTTGTATTTCATGTCTTGCTCAAAGCTTGAATACAGTTCAGTCGTTTGCTCACAAAACCTTCCAAAAATGTGCATACACTCCATGAGAATGGCAACATCCTGCCACGAATTTGTATCTGAAATAAGCACACTTTATAACACAGTACTTTCACCTTTCCTTGCAAAAGTGACTAGCATGCTTACTAACTTTAAAAGGGTTCATACTCTAATAATTTCCAGGCCAACTTTACCATGCTGACCTACCTATGTTCTGCATGTTAGCCTGGAGAAATTGGAAATACAACTTGTTTCCGGGTTCTGCCAAATCTAGGTGTTCAAGTGTGTCGCATGGCCGAATGTATGACACTGCTTGTCTGTTCAGTAGCAACATCTGGCCTGTCTCAGAATCCAAACCAATGCCCAGAGGCTTCATGCCTACCTGGTGGTTGATTACAAAGGTTTGTTTGTAAAGTCTTATATCAATCCATAAATAATTCCATATCCAAAACCTGACAGTATAGTTTTCTCTAGTACATAGATATCTGGACATGGTTATATATATATGGACATACCTCCAGAGG
Source organism: Priapulus caudatus (assembly GCF_000485595.1). Classification (NCBI taxonomy): domain Eukaryota; kingdom Metazoa; phylum Priapulida; class Priapulimorpha; order Priapulimorphida; family Priapulidae; genus Priapulus; species Priapulus caudatus. The sequence continues at coordinate 26,589 of NW_014578910.1, forward strand.
CATGGTTATATAACCCAAACCTAAAAAACGTTATACATCCTAATCATACCATAACCATATAGCAGATAACTCAGATACAGTATTACTTTCAACATATAACTTTAAATTTTAAAATATTACAAGGCTAAAAAGTATGTAATACTTACGAATACTTTGGGATTTAGAACTGCATCCCATGATTGGTAAAGCAAGTTCATATTTTTTATGTATACTCACAATTTCAGTTTGCAGAGGATGACAGCATTATTACATTACATACCAAGTTAAATACTATAAGAAAACTTCATTAGATTTCACTCTTGGATCACTGACATAAATGGAAAATTTATATATATATATTATATTATGGTTTTACACTACTTTTAATGTTTTGGGTACATTTCATCTATACAGATACTACACAAGCATTACTTTGTTGTATTGGATGCAGCTGGAGTAGAAGTTTGTCCAAGCTTGTGCTTGTGCCTCATACAACTCATTCTCGAGTAGATCAAAGTCTTCTGTCTGTAAAATGCAAAGAAAAAACATACTGATGTTTTTCATGACTTTATACATGTCGTATGGTAGCTCAGATTTGCCATCTGAACACATGACTTTGCAGTAATAATTTTAGGCAACGGCAAATGTGTGGCTAACTTCCACGTTATGTTCATTCTGAACATTGAGAATACACACACTCAGCTCTCTCTCTCTCGTGCGAACACACCTGGCACGTCCGAGCCTCATAGTCAACAGCTGCCAAGACCTTCTCGTGTAGTGCTTGTACATCCACGGCTTCAAGTGTGGACCCCGTCACACCCAAGCGTCTTGTCATCTACAACAGATAGGGTGTATATTCTGCGTAACACAACCAACATTAGTGTGGTTACAGAACACAGCACAAATGTGAATTATGAAGTTCGCGATTAGGACGTGACCGACTGTTGTGCCCTCTGTAGCTACACATATTGATATACATATAAAATATTGATTATATTACGTGTGTTAACTATACATGTGTACTTTCTTCCCAGCAGCTAAATATGTATATTCATAGAGCATCAGATAACAAATTTGTAAAACATGCACATTACGTGGTAAGGAGTCAGGCACTATCCAACATTTGTTTCTATACCAAATGACAAATTGAAATTGACATTGAATTGAAATGACTGATTACCAGTTAAATTACTATTGGCTACCAAGAAAACGCATATAGTTTATGCTATACGAACAAGATGATTTACATTGGTGCAAAGATGGGGTAAATCAGATAGGGACATTTATTCTCTAGATGCTGTGTTCTGTACTGTTCGATACTTCTCTCCACTCTATTACACGACACTCACTACACTACACTATACTACACTGACCTGCACTGCATTACACTACGCTATACTAGCCTACACTACAGTACATTAATTTACACTACACTAACGTACACTAACCAACATTATACTATACTCTACTGTACTATACTATAAAATACCATGCCATGCCATACCATGCCATAAGTGTATATATTTCTGTCGTCTGTACTGTACTTTCTCGACAGTTCTGCCGTTCTATGACACTAAAAATAGTCTGCCTGTATGAACTAAGCAAAAATGCATGTAGATAGTTCAATCTTACATTTACAACTTTCACTATAGTCTGCTGCGTGAATTGGCCTGGCCTGAAGATCTCTTCCATAAATCTCTCAGCAACATCACCATGCCCAGGCAGCACCATCGACTGCGTCTTGTTCAGAAACACCTGAATGTTTTCCGTAGATGTCCTGCTAAAATTTGCATATTTACATAATAATAACAAATGTAAACATCTCTCTCTGGCAACTGCAAAGCAGGCAAGTGTGTTAGTGTGCACTAAAACCTAAATGAAGTCAGGTGACTTAGTGTCATCATGCCACACCATGTGAAGATCTGCCATAACTTCATCATCATCTAATTGGTTTTAAAGTGTCTACAACACAAAATCTTGCCCAATTTTATTTTCTCTAATATAACTTTTAGTTTTTGTACCACATCATAGTACAATATGTAGGTTAAAACCAAGTTCTTTTTACAACAATAAAAAATGGATTCTCCAGACGCCACTAATGTCTATCTACATAGTCTTCATTTCATGTAAGATAAACATCAACCAAAGATTTATACATCTGCAGAATATCTTAGTTACAATCGCAATGCATCCTGGTTAAACATTTTTCCATTACAGTAAACCAGCATACCCATTCAGCGGTGCACACGATACAACAGTATCGCCATCTTTGTTTGCCCACAGACTCCACAGATGAGTGGTAGACAATTGAAAATCTATCAGGTCCCCCTGCAAAATAGCTCCCACTCATTACATATAGTTTAACAATCAATATATTTAACATATAAATGTCACAACATACACTATGTCCCTAATTTCCAAACAACATACTTTAACTGTATACCATGTAAAAATGATTCTCCATTTAATTATAATTAAATTTCATATATGATTGTAACTTATGAACTGTAACCAAGACATAAGATTGAAATGACACGTTATGAAAATGCACGTTTTAATTTCTGAACAATAGAGTTACAAACTAAATTTCTGAACCAATTACATTCATAACTTGGCAATTGCCTGTATATTAAAAAACAGTAATGCATGACTATCCTTTAAACATTTTAGACTAATTGCACACCAACAGCCAGTTACATCAAGAAAAAGACTAAATCGTTTAGATCAAAATACACACCTAGTGTAACAATCAATACTTACTTGTGCACCATATATAGTTGCAATGAGATCTAGCTGGTATTGCCCAGAAATATAGCTTGGTTTAAACACATTGAACTGGAAAGGACAATGTATTTCTATTGGCAATTGTGTTCAATATACACGAGTTATAACAGTGATGCTATTTTTACACTGACAGAACACTTATATACCAAAATAACACTATGACAAAGAAATACACGAGTTTGCTCAATTATCCTCATATATCACATATATGCGCAAAACAACTAGACCAGTAAACCGTATCAGACAACAAACCGTTCTTTTACCTGGCACTGAGTCTTGAAGCACAGGAATGCTGCCAAGTATAGACAGTTCTGTGACTGTGAGTATGCTTTTCTCAACATGTGGTTTTGGGATCCAGACATCAGTGCATGCTCACCGGCAGCATGACTAACAACATCAGTCGTCATCACACACTCTTGATTCTGAAAGTAACATTTTAAACAAGTTATACAAAACGAAAATGATCTTTTACACTAAAATATCAGTACGCAAAAACAGTTTTTAAGCCACATTGATTATGGTAATTTCTTCTCGGTACAAACCAGTAAATCATTGTTAAATAGCAGGAAACATGATCCATCAAACAAAAACGTTTGACATGTTCAATTAGATGATTGATTACATATAATATCGGGGTAGTAGATAGAACACATAATATTTACAGGCACCCAATAAATATAACAAGTGCCGCAGAGCGACAGCGCTCAACTGACGTGTACTGTAGCCAGGTATTCTTCTGATAAACTCACTGGCAACCGAATCAAGTGCGCCCTCCAGTCACCGCGTTCGCGCTCAGAGCATATATCTAGGATACTACCAGGATACTACCAGGAGATACTACCATAGGATACTACCAGGAGATCTAAAATCTATGATAGCTAGGCTTTGCTATACCGGTAGTACAGTAATAAAGATACAGCTGTGTAACTTTAATGACTTCGCTATATTACATGTATTAAGGATACTCTCAAGGTTTTAGGAAAAATTTTACCGATTTTTCATTTTCAACTTTATTCGATGGCTAACACTATGTGCCGCCTCTGTACATGCTCATTTCTCCATATAACGGTACATGTGAATCCAGAGAGCGTTTTGCTTGGCCGCGTACATGTGTAGTGAGCCGCGGCTGACGTCATGATGACGTCAGACACATGATACAACCAGCATTATCACAAAAGTTTTTGACACTCGTCGTTAGACCAAGTCTCAGAAAATGTCGTATATCTGACCTTTCACCAACTGCCTTTGACCTCAATTTCGCACTGGTGATGGAGTTTCCTCCCATCACCTATATCGATATTACGACGCTTAAGTCGACCAGCTTGAGATTTGTGCCGCAATCTCGGTATTTCCTCACTATACGCTTAAGTTAAGGCGTAAATATTCCCC